>NC_134484.1:226681985-226804485 GCF_040206685.1 Ascaphus truei
ATTCCCGATATTTCCTTGACATCTTTTTTCAAGCCTCTTGTAAATCAATGACTCCTTCATCGCTTAAGAGACCTGCAGATAAATGTGGTGTAGGCTTTCCTGGCACTGTGGGGGCCTAGATGTATATGTATAAGCCTAAAATTAATTGTCATCACGTTTTTTTCTATTAAAAGCCACAAACCCCTGTGCGACGGAAACACTCATGTAGTAAGTTCATAGTTACCATTTTAGTTTGATAAAGCAGTACAAACTCTCAAAAACTGTGCGTTATATTTATGAAGACTGTTATGTGACACAGACTTAGAGCCATCAAATTCTGTTAGCCACAAAAATGGTTATTATAGCCCCAAATAATGTTTTCTTTTTATAGTGCAAGTCATCAATGTTGTTCTGCCCTGCAAAAAATAACGCATTTCTAACTGCACCCGAGAAAAATCTGCACCAAAGTGACTAATTACTGCAAATGTTGTCATGTTGGTGCCAGTCTTCAAGTTCTGATATTTATCGGAAGCGGCTTAATGCCAAAAATACCGCTTTTTCTCATCAACTACTCTCCAGGCTGGCGTTTGCTCTATCTTGCCTGTATATACTAGCGAAAGTAGACATAGGCAAGATAAGCTAAGCCAACGCGGAATAGGTGGTAAAATATAAACTATTACACATCAGCCTCCTGGAACTTGTCTTTTTTCAACCTTATCTACAACTGTATGTAACTATGTAGCTAATACAAAAAGGGGTGATGTCCGACTAAAGGAGGTGTGTGCAGAGGTTTAAACCAGGAGACTGGTTTTTGGGAAAATAAATGTAGCAACAAAAAGAACAGTTTTCAATAGCGGATTAAAATCTATGTGCATCTGTGCAGGTACCTGGTATCCATATGTATAAAGGACACGCACCAGTTGTCTGCATGGCTCGGCCATCCATGCCCAAAATCCAGGGTTCCTGAGGCCAGAGTCCACCAGTATAAAGTCCAGGGTTTTCAGTGATCAAAGTCCCTCTGTATCAAGGACTCGCAGGTACAGACGGGATGTCCTACTGTCCCTCTGTATCAAGGACTCGCAGGTACAGACAGGATGTCCTAGTGTCCCTCTGTATCAAAGACTCGCATGTACAGACGGGATGTACTGACGTCCCTCTGTATCAAGGACTCGCATGTACAGACGGGATGTCCTACTGTCCCTCTGTATCAAGGACTCGCAGGTACAGACAGAATGTACTGGTGTCCCTCTGTATCAAGGACTCGCATGTACAGACGGGACTGTCCCTCTGTATCAAGGACTCGCAGGTACAGACAGGATGTACTGGTGTCCCTCTGTATCAAGGACTCGCATGTACAGACGGGACTGTCCCTCTGTATCAAGGACTCGCAGGTACAGACAGGATGTACTGGTGTCCCTCTGTATCAAGGACACGTACATGCACTCTGCACACCCTGGTGTCCCTAGGTAGCAAGGACAACTAGATGTGGTCTGTAGAAAACCAGGGCAGAGAGAAAAACACTTCCATTTCCTGCCTTTTAAACCGTTGCTACACTCTGGTGGGCTCGTTAGTTGCCCTGCCTTCCTCCAGGCAGGAAATAACCGTTACCTGGCCAACACCCAATAACTCTATCTGTTGGTAACAGACTTTGCCCCCATAAAAAAGCCATACAAATGCATCCAATTTTAATGCTTTTTCATTTGTTTGTTTTTGGTGGCTATCAGACTTTGATTCATTTTTACGGCATTTTTAGAGTTTGGCATTTGCCCGTTCTTTTTTAAAATGGCTCCGGTGGTCAACCAGCCCTGAAGAGGAGGAGGGCCTTCATCATGGATGGGTTAAGTGAGAACATTTTATTACACCTTGCCATTGAGTGCCAATGTGCTCCTCAACCAAGGGTTTGATAAAGCTGCCATTTGATCTCTAATAAGTACTGCTGCCATCAACTCAACTATTCTGTGATAGGAAAAATCCTATAGAGATGCTACAAAAGTCCCGCAAGGTACATTCAATAAAACATCACATACAGTAGCATATATGCTGATGGCTGGAACCAGTAAAGGATGAACTGTATACAATTCCAACAGTGTCCCAAGTTGTATAAACAGCCTATATACAGTGTAAGGTATAGCTTGGCATGAGGTGGTACAGTATATAGGAGGATCTCAGCTCACATACGAAGATCAGGGCTTACCGGAGTCCATCTGCCGACGGGGATGGGGTAGACCATCTATGGAGACCTCTGATGTCCTGCTGATATGATCCGACCACCGCCGTCACCTGTTGGCAATGAACAGCCTTCACTGTGGGTTCTGTGTGTCCCGCTGTGTAGCTTGGTCATGGTATATGGAAAAAGAATGGTGTATATAGCGCTAAAAAACAAATGTGTACAGTGCTTGTGAACAACAATAAATATCAATGATAAATGACAATAAATGATGTAATAATCACCTATATGAGACAAGGCTGCCAGGAAAACTAACCCAAACACAATTAGTGAAGAAACACAAAAAGAACAATACAGACTGGCGCCTCAAAGTCCAATTGGAAGGATCAAAAGTAAGTCCAAAGAATAGCTGCAATGTCCAATGGAGGATGATCCAATCTTTAGACAGCAGACTCCACAGCAACAACCATGGTATATAGTGTAAGGGAGACAAAAGGAATAATCATAGCGTAACAAGGTATGAACTAGACATATAACACATGGACATAGACAAACATACACATACAACAATGACAGATAGGCTGACAAATAATAACAGAGAATTTATTAGACACAATTAAAAGCAATAAACCAGTGAAGAGCAGTTGTGGGATCCGGTGTATAAAACCGGAATCCTACTTACAAGACGTCCAAAAGGTACAGGCAGGGGTGTATTGTGAGCGTGGTCCGGAGGCAGCTGTTGGTGGACACGTGGTGCTCGGGGGAGACTGCAGACACTTCCTCAGATCTGCATCAAGCTGTGCGTCACTGTGGGCTACTTCTCCTGATGCCGTCCGTCAGCGACCGGAAACGCGTCACTGTGGGCGGGACCAATTCCCGAAACTCCCTTCTCCTGTTGCTGTACACTGTTGGATTCTTGCGTTGGTCTGCTCTGTTCTGTTCAATGCCAAAATCACAACTCTCAACTGCCCAACGCGTTTCGTGCGCATGCGCACTTCTTCAGGGGATAATTGACACAGTGCATGAAGTCTTTATATACTGACAAGGAGAACACCATTGGTTAAGGAAATGCCAATTGAATAAACTTGTAATGGCCATAATTGGTTGGAACTCCTGTCAGTCATGTCCTGTGCATACGCAGCCTAACTCACATGAAAATACAGACACAAAAAACACAAAATAACACATCATACCTTAATTAACATAACTAACAAAAAATCATAATTTACTCTTGTAATTGTCATCCCTATATCTATAACTTGCAGTTACGACATGATTACCAATACACTAATCTGTCTTGCATTGATGTAACATACATTTGCACTTTAATAACCAAATGGCACTATTAGATGGAAGTTATAAATGATGCTATTGGATATCATTATGAATTAACGTTTATTAAAATTGATTTAAAAGATTATATTATAAGTTTAAATAGTTATTTTAAAAAATATTTATAAACATATTATATTTTTAAAAATTATTAACTTGGTTTATTAAAAACCTTATTTTAAAAACATTATTTTAAAAAATATATTTTAAAAACATTATTTCAAAAAGATTATATATAAAAATATTTATTTTAAAAAGACGCCTAGATCAAAATCAATGTTGAGACCATTTGGAGAGAGGGTCTTCAACTCATAGATCCAGTAGGCTTCACGCCTACTGATCTGATTTAGTTGATTTCCCCCCCTCCAATTTGCCTGCACAGTTTCTATTGCTTGGCATCTTAGTCCAATTGGACTTTTGTTATGGTGGATACTAAAATGATGCGAAACACTATGTGTAGTTAAACCTCGCTTAATATTATAGATATACTATAATACCTATTCTTAGTGAAGGCCGAAAAACCGAAAAAAAGGTGATTTGCTCTTTTAAACACTATAGCATTCACATGGGACTGATCCCTCTCGCTTTTGTCCTGAGCAGAAGAGGTGGTCAAATATTAATAGTAAGAACACCACCATGTGAGTGCTGCTGGGTGTTCTATGAACAGAGCATGGACACCTAAAATGTGATACATTCTGCTAGATCAGGGGTGGGGAACGTCATGATTTGGTCCGGCCCCCATGCGGCCCTGCCCTTTATATTTAAAAAATAATAATAATAAAAAATTTAAAAAATGTCAATGATTCAGCATGCGCAGAGCAGAGGTCCCGCAGGGCAAGCAGAGTGTCCGGTCTGATGCCTGTGAGCCCGCTCCCCCCCTCTTTCCAACTTCCCAACTTGGGACTGAGGGCGGGGAAGCCCCAACCCAGCATCCCCCGCGCTGTGCTGACCTGCGCACTACCAGAGGACAGCCAGTGTGGGGTTTACAGTGAGAAGTGCGGCTCTGCACTCGGCTGTCAGCTCAACCCGAGAAGCCCAAACCACTGCAGGCTCTGCTGGAGGGGAGAGGAAGGGGGAGGGGAGGAGAGGAAGGGGGAGGAGAGGAAGGGGGAGGGAGTGACGGCAAACAAGCTGAGGAACTTCCTTCTGGGATAGCAAGGTAGGAAGAGCTGCACTGTATCAATAGTCAGTGTGGCCACACCTCCCTGTTTATGGGAGAGAATCTCAGGCTTAGCTAAATGTGTGTGTGTGTGTGTGTGTGTGTGTGTGTGTGTGTGTGTGTGTGTGTGTGTGTGTGTGTGTGTGTGTCTGAGTGTGTGTGTTTGAGTGTGTGTGTGTGTGTGTGTGTGTCTGAGTGTGTGTCTGAGTGTGTGTGTGTGTGTGTGTGTGTGTGTGTGTGTCTGTGTGTGTGTCCGAGAGAGTGTGTGTGTGTCTGTGTGTGTCAGAGAGAGTGAGAGTGGGTCTGAGAGTCTGAGAGTGGGTCTGAGTCTGATTTCCCTCCCCCTGCCCGGTGTGTGTGTGTGTGTGCGTGCGTGTGCGCGTGTGCAGACAGCAACCCACAGTCAGTCAATCACCCAAAGAGAAGCGGTTTCAGTCATCACATTAGTGGTGAGTTAATTAAATGTTTGACCAAATATAGGAGGCTCATTTTTAAGTTGATAATTTTGTATGGCCCTCGAATGATTTTATAAATATCAAAATGGCCCTTGGCAGAAATAAGGTTCTCCACCCCTGTGCTAGATAAATGGCTGTATCAGTAGCATAATGTAAAGTAATCAAATCTGACAGTGCACTCAACCTGTATCTTTACTAGTGATTTATTTGATTGCTATCCCCGGTTCTGTCACTATTGACGAGCTTCAACACTGTTTAAATAGTTGAAAAATACACGTTGTCAGGACACATCATCCAGGCCACAAACAAACATTTTCATCAGGGTTTTTTGGTCTCTTAGGAAGAAGCAGTTTTGTTTTCTATATACGCAAACTATTATTTCTAAAGAGAAAGAAATGGAAATGAAATAATGAGTAAGTGAGATGAGGATGGAACCTTTTTTTTTTTTCCAAATATTTTTATTAGGCAGTCATAGAATATACAAACAGGGATAATATGCATATCCTAATACAAAGACATTTTTAATTTTATGGGGGAAAGGATTAGCAAACCAGTTGCCATAGAGAGAGGCCTACCGAAAGTGGTAAGACCCAAGGAAGAGAAGAAGGAAAGAGAGAAGGGGAGGGGGGGGAGGTGGAGGGACACCCATCGTGGTCACCTATAAATACCGAATCTCATGAGCTTCCTTTTCCCGGAATGTTCTCTGCATGGTTATCCAAGGTTCCCAGATTTTGTAAAAAGCAGTTGTTCTTTCCTTGAGGCGTGCTGTTAATTTTTCCATAAGCATCACCTCGTTTATTCTTTTTTTTATCATTCCTTTTGAGGGGGGGGGGGATAGTTTCTTCCAGGAGGCCGCAACCTCGCATCTTGCCGCTGTGAGAATGAAGGAGATTAATTTCCTCACTTGGCGGTCAATTTCTGTCATTGGCCTGCCGAGTAGGTAGGTCAGTGGATCAATAGGTATGTCGAGATTAGTAACCTCTTTTAGTAAAGTTTGGACCATTTCCCAATATTTCTTAATTTCTGGGCACGACCATCAAATGTGGGTCATGTCCCCCTTTTGTCCACAGCCTCTCCAACATAGGTCAGATGCCAGAGGGTAGATTTGCTTTAGTCTCACTGGTGTGAGATACCAGTGAAATAGTATCTTGTAAATGTTTTCTCTGGTTGTGGTGCATATAGAAGTTCCTGAGGCTGCTTCCCAAATATCTTCCCATTCCTCTCTGCTGATACTTAGATTCAAGTCCGCAGACCATTTAAGCATATAGTCATGAATCGGGGGGATGTAACCTTTTAGCTATCAATTTCCTTCTCCCCCCCGCCCCCCTCCCAAATAAATAACATTGGGATAGACAAATGGAACTGCTAAAATAAAGCTCGGGGGATCTGCATTCCAGGGCAGACCAATTCTAAGGATTCTTAATTACATAGCCGCTTTTATTAAGACACAAACGTAGCACATCACTGACCTTGGCAGCCATTCCAGCACTACAGTTCAGCAATGAAGGACGTATGGCTACTGATATTCAGAATACATGTAGGTTTAATTATCTGTATTGCAATGTGATTGCATTTTACTGCCATTAATGTGTCAACTCAATTCAGGACATGTTTTGTATCAAAGGGGTATATAGGTCAAAGCAAAGGGTGCAAATCTCATGCACAAAATCATATGTATCCATTAGAAGAATCTGATTGCTGTCAGTGGCATTTTTTCTTTGAATAATTTGGAGCAATCTTTTTGTGCTGCTTTCTGCATTGAAACAGCCACATGAACTATATCTTGGGAAATCATATCATGTAATTTACAATGGCAACTTGATAATTCATTAAACTGAGAAAACATGGAAATCTGAAATTAAATGGTATGGCTTCTGTTAACCCTGTTAACTTAGAGAGTTAGGTTGGGTCCATAGAGGGGGAAGCCGCGCTGAGCCGTGCGGACGCTCTGCGATGAGCCCCGTCATCCTCAATGAGGATGTCTTGAGAGGGCGCTCCCACGAGCGTCCGCAGGCGTGCTGAGGTGCTGGGATTTTCAGTCGACAGCCGAAACTGTTTCTCAGCGCGCTGTCAGCTGAAAACACCCAATAAGCGCGAAGCAGCGTCATGACGCGTTGACATCTGCGCTTCGCGGGCTATTGGCCCAGCGACGTCGCTGCCCCGCCTCCCGATCGCGCACGCTGGCTCGCCTGCCAGTCCATAGAAAACAGTGTTCCTATGGGGAAAACGTGTTTCGCTTTACAACGTTTCGCTATCCAACGCCATTTTGAGTAACGCATTGTGTCGGATAACCGAGGACTGCCTGTATAGTTCTCCGCTAGGACCACTCCCAATAAATGATCATTCCTGTGGTCAGCATCCCTTGCCAGGGATTGAGGGACTAGTACGTAGTGCTCACAGGCACACCATAAACAGTACATATAATGTCCCCCATGTAAAGCTGCCAAATAAACAGAAACAGGAACAGCTCACTGTGCAGGTTCCTGGATCCTCTGGTGTGGTCCAAAGTCGCGGGTTCCAAACAACGTGCTGATCCGCCCAGCTGAGTGAACAAGCAAGAGAGGTAAAAAAGCCAGAGCACTGCCAAAAAAGCGGAGGAGGCTACTGTATGAAAATATTTATTTCAATGATTGGATCAGAACTGACCCCTAGGTGGGCAGCAATGCAACGCGTTAAATGATCCAATCATTTAAATAAATATTCTCATTTTCATACAGTAGCCTCCTCTGCTTTTTTGGCAGTGCTCTGCCTTTTTTTTTTTACCTCTCTTACATTGTATTTAAATAGTTATCCAGGATATATTTGTAAACATTGAAACCTGATGGTTATAGTGAGTTCTGCTGCCCTTATTGCACCCTTAACTTGCTAGATCAGGGGTGGCCAACCCACATGTGGCCCTTCAGTGCTTCCCGTACGGCCCCTGAAGAAAGAGGACTCCAGGCAGACCATAGAGACATGGGAGAGAAGCCATAGTGCCCCCTAACTGCCCTCCCATCTCTCCAAATACCTCCCCTTGTCACTCCAACTGCCTCTCCACGTCACTCCAACTGCCTCCCCACGTCACTCCAACTGCCTCCCCACGTCACTCCAACTGCCTCCCCACGTTACTCCAACTGCCTCCCCGTCACTCCAGCTGCCTCCCCGTCACTCCAGCTGCCTCCCCCGTCACTCCAGCTGTCTCCCTCCGTCACTCCAGCTGTCTCCCCCGTCACTCCAACTGCCTCCCCGTAACTCCAACTGTCTCCCCCTATCACTCCAACTGCCTCCTCCCTGTCACTCCAACTGCCTCCGTCACTCCAACTGCCTAACTCGCACTCCAACTGCCTCCCCCTGTCACTCCAACTGTCTCCCTGTTACTCCAACTGCCTCTCCCCATCACCCCAACTGCCCCCGTGTCCCCCACTGCCTATGCATCACCCCTCCCTGCCTATGTCACCCCCTTTTGCCATGTGTCATCTCCTCTTTCCATGTGCCACCCTCTTTCCCCCCTCCACATGTGTCACCCTCTCT
Source organism: Ascaphus truei (assembly GCF_040206685.1). NCBI lineage: Eukaryota > Metazoa > Chordata > Amphibia > Anura > Ascaphidae > Ascaphus > Ascaphus truei. The sequence goes on from NC_134484.1 coordinate 226,690,588, forward strand.
CCCCCCCCGCCCTCTCATCATGTGTCATCCCCTCCCCATGAGTTACCCTCTCTTCCCCCTCCCCCACCCCCCCCAATTTGTACTCTGTGTCAGGTTATACCCTGGGTAAGTGTATAGTGCTGCTGGCTACATACTCTGCGTCAGTGTATAGTGCTTTCAGGTTATACTCCGCACTACACACTGACAGAGAGCATCATCTGACGGCACCACACACTGACACAGCGCATAACCTGACGGCACTATACACTGAGATGGTCAGGTTTTGCTCTGTGTCAGTGTATACAGGTATTAATTGTTTTTGTATTTTTATTTGTGGCTTTTAACAATTCTGGCTCCATCTCCCAGTCAGGTTACCATCCCTGTGCTAGATAGTAGAAACGCAAAAATCCAATTATATTATTTTCACAAAATAAGTGTCCCCGGCGCTAACGTGATCAGTCTAATCCAACAAGGATAGTCTCTGATACAAGGCTCCCTCTGGATGGGTTGATGGACTGGTTTGATAAAGTTCCAGATGGGAAGGGTGTCCTTAATGTGAAGTCCTCACTGATTCTGAAATAACAGAAACAAAAGGGCACACCAATTGCGCAGTATGTAACAGCAACAAATCCCTGTCTAGAAGAGCAGAATCCTACTCACAGAATAAACCCCTTCACAACATCCAGCCAAGTGAAGAACACTCTCCAAGAGGTAGGCATATCATTATCCAAGTCTACCATAAAGAGAAGACTTAATGAGAGCAAATACAGAGGGTTCACCACAAGGTGCAAACCATTCATAAGCCTCAAGAATAGAAAGGCCAGATTAGATTTTGCCAAACAATATCTAAAAAAGCCAGCCCAGTTCTGGAACAGTATTCTTTAGACAGATGAAACTAAGATCAACCTGTACCAGAATGATGCGAAGAAAAAAGTATGGAGAAGGCTTGGAATGGCTCATGATCCAAAGCATACCACATCATCTGTAAAACACGGTGGAGGCAGTGTGATGGCATGGGCATGCATGGATTACAATGGCACTGGGTCACTAGTGTTTATTGATGATGTGACAGAAGACAGAAGCAGCCGGATGAATTCTGAAGTGTATAGGGATATATTGTCTGCTCAGATTCAGCCAAATTCAGCGAAGTTGATTGGACGGTGCTTCACTTTACAGGTGGACAATGATCCAAAACATACTGCGAAAGCAACCCAGGAGTTTTTTAAGGCAAAGAAGTGGAATATTCTGCAATGGCCAAATCAATCACCTGATCTCAACCTGATGCATTTCACTTGATGAAAACAAAACTTAAGGCAGAAAGATCCACGAACAAACAACAACTGAAGACAGCTGCAGTAAAGGCCTGGCAAAGCATCACAAAGGAGGAAACCCAGCGTTTGGTGATGTCCATGCGTTCCAGACTTCAAGCAGTCATTGCCTGCAAAGGATTCTCGACAAAGTATTAAAAATGAACATTTTATTTATGATTGTATTAATTTGTCCAATTACATTTGAGCCCCTGAAATAAAGGGACTGTGTATGAAAATGGTTGCAATTCCTAAAAGTTTCATATGATATTTTTGTTCAACCCCTTGAATTAAAGCTGAAAGTCTGCACTTCTATTGCATCTCAGTTGTTTCATTTCAAATCCATTGTGGTGGCGTATAGAGCCAAAATTATGAAAATTGTGTCAGTGTCCAATTATTTTCGGACCTAACTGTATATAACTAGAGACATTAATATTATCTAATATCTAAACTTTGGGAGGGAATTGGTGAGCATTCCATGGAAGGACTCTCCAGGAAAAGAAAAGGACAGTAAGTTGTTATCAATTTTCTTTTTTCCAGTTGTCCCCATGGCAGTGGTCACCAATGGCTCTAGCTAAATCAGTACCCACATAAAAAGGGGGTGGGGGTGCCCTAGAATAAAACACCACACTCCTTGACACTTAAATATGATCTTTTATTTCAGTGGTGACAATTGACTGCAGGACCTTTCTGCCAAAGCATGCGTCTGCCGAGGCCTGTATGGCCAAAGAATAATATTTAATAAACATTCATTGAAGTCCATATTGCTGCCCTGCATAATTCTGTGCCTTCGCTTCCCATGACGTGGCGTTGGCTCTTGTCGGATGTGCTTTTACCAGCTCTGGGGCTGGAATCTTTTGAATAGTATAGGCCTTCCTGATGGTCATTGCAATCCATTGATTTATGACAGATTTTCAGGCTGCTTGCCCTTTCCTTGTTCGCTTAGGAAGAATGAATAGCATGACTTCCTAAATCCTTCTGTTTTGGAAAGGTAGAGCTTTAAGCACCTCACAACATCTAACGTGTGTAGAATCTGTTGAGATGGCGTTTTGAAACAACCTTGCATAAGAAAAGCTGTACTCGTCTCAAGGATGAAAAATAAGGAAAGGTTCTTTTATGGACCAAGCTTGTAATTCACCAATCCTGCGTGCTAACGTTACTGCTATCAACATGACTGTATTTAGCGTTAGATACATGTCTGAAGCTTGCAAAAACTCCAGAATTGCAGGAACAGGTGGCTCCAAGAAGCTTACACCTTGGTGCTCACAGCACAGATGGAATCGCTGCCAGATTCTATGATGTACTATAAAACTAGTAATTTTCCTGGCCGCTATTAAGGTCTGTACTACCTTGTGTGACTATGGATTTTGGGCTCTACCAGTCCACTGTCACACAGATAGTCTACAAATGGAGAAAGTTCAAAACTAGAGTCACTCTACCCAGGAGCGGTCATGCTACGAACATCTCTCCAAGAACAAACCGGAAAATCATCAAGGTAGTCACAAAAAAGCACAGAGTAACATCCAATGATCTTCAGGTCGTGCTAATGTGAGTGTTCATGACTCAACTATCAGAAAAGACTGAACAAGAATGGTGTTCATGGGTGGAAAACTCTACTCTCCAAAATCATTGCTGCCCGTCTGAAATTTGCCAAAAAGCACATAGATAATCCACAAGACTTCTGGAATAATGTTCTCTGGACAGACGAGTCAAAGGTAGAAATTTTGGCCTCAACGATAAAATGTTATGTTTGGCAAAAATTAAACACTGCATACGAACAGAAGAACCTCATCCCAACCGTTATGCATGGTGTTGGGAGTGTGATAGTTTGAGGCTACTTTGCCGCCTCAGGACTTGGATGGCTTGCCATCATTGACACAACCATGAATTCTGCATTGTATCAGAAGATTCTATGGGAGAATGTCAGGCCATCCGTCTGTGAGCTGAAGCGAAAGTGGGTCATGCAGCAAGACAATGATCCTAAACATTCAAGCTGATCTACAAAAGAATGGCTGCAGAAGAAGAAATTCAACGTTATAGAATGGCCTAGTCAAAATTCGAATCTAACCCCCATCTACACTTGTATTATATATACTGAGGCTATTAAAAAGTTACTTTAAGGAACATCTCTGTCAGAATTACCCCTTCTTTCAATTTGGCACATACGGAGGGACAGTTGAATAATAAGGTTTGCTTCACTGGAGATATACTTCAGTTCTGTCTATTTCTTACAGCATTCTTGACCTCTGCTGTCTGCTAGCCTCACTGAACATTAAAACCTTTTGTTCAGGAACGCAACATACCAGGTCATACTCATCATTTGTTATGGGTGTTCCAAAGTCCAACACATGGAGAAATTCCATTCTAAGAAGTCTTTGAGTATGGTACCCAAGACTCAAATACAGGTGAGGTCGGTGTACATTTCACATTCACATTTATGGTGAAGGGCTGCCACGGGTGTTCAGAAAGCCCCAGCTCTTAGGGTTATAGCAGATCCTGAGAAAAAAGAAGACGGCACTCCAGTGGTCTTGGCAAAAAATGTTTTAGTGGTGCATAGGTACAAGGATCAATATTTCAGTCCTGGTGTGAATCTTGACAAAGGTTTACCCTAGAACCGAAATGTTGATCCTTGTTCTGCCAAGACCACTGGAGTAGCATAGGTATGGGATAGTGGTCAGCGCAAATTGTAGATCTCCAGATTAAAAAATATATAGAAAAACAATACAGTGTAGATTCATACAACAGCTAAATATAACAGGGAATAATCCCAAAACGTATATAGCGGTAGTTGGTGGCACTAAATAAGTATAAAATTGCTACTGACACGGCCATGTGTGAGCCCCTTCCTTCAGAGAAGTCTTTAGAGTCTGACGTGTAAGCCCTCCTCTTAGCTGGTTCCTCCAATAGACTAGGTATGGATGTAGTGAGCGAGTGGCACCTGTCCCGCAGTCCCAAATGCAGAGAATGGGCAGAGCCAAAGTTAACAAGTAACACAGTTTATTGTATTATAAAAAATAGATACTCACACTATAAAATGCACAAGGCAGCTACGGATCGTTCTGACAGGTCCTCTGCTTCCTGGTGAACCCCCGCGGGTGCGTCCGACTGCGGGACCGGTACCAGGAATCCTTGTCGAAAGTACGGTGGCTGCCTGTGTCCAAAACTACGAGCGCCGGCAAGGAACAACGCGTTTCACAAATGAGATTGCTTCGTCAGGTTCCTGTGGACCACTGCAGTGCCATCTTGCACTCAAAGACAGGAGAGGAATGATCCACCAGCAGGACCCACCAAAGATGTCCGACCTGTATGTATGTATGTCTTTATTTGTATAGCGCCATAAAATGTACATAGCGCTTCACAGTAGTATTACATGTCATATAAATAACAAATATAAATAACAGATCATGGGAATAAGTGCTTCAGACATACTGTAAAAGTAACATTAAGGAAGGAGTCCCTGCTCCGAGGAGCTTACAATCTAATTGGTAGGTAGGGAGAACGTACAGAGACAGTAGGAGGGAATACTAGTAAGTGCGTCTGCAGGGGGCCAAGCTTTGTGTCATGTGTCCATGATTATCCAGTGCTACTCATATGCTTCTTTAAGCAGATGTGTCTTAAGGTGGGTCTTAAAGGTGGATAGCGAGGGGGCTAGTCGGGTATTGAGGGGAAGGGCATTCCAGAGGTGTGGGGCAGAAAGTGAGAAAGGTTTAAGGCGGGAGAGAGCTTTAGATACAAAGGGGGTAGAAAGAAGACATCCTTGAGAAGAACACAAGAGTCGTGATGGTGCATAGCGAGAAATTAGGGCTGAGATGTAATGAGGGGAAGAAGAATGTAAAGCTTTAAAAGTGAGCAGTAGAATTGAGTGTGAGATACGCGATTTAATCGGAAGCCAGGAGAGGGATTTCAGCAGGGGAGACGCTGAGACAGATTTAGGAAAGAGTAGAGTGATTCTGGCAGCAGTGTTTAGGATAGATTGTAGGGGAGACAGGTGAGAGGTAGGAAGGCCGGACAGCAGGAGGTTGCAGTAATCGAGACGTGAGAGAATGAGGGCCTGAGTCAGAGTTTTAGCAGTTGAGTAACAGAGGAAAGGGCGTATCTTTGTGACATTGCGGAGGAAAAAGCGACAAGTTTTAGAAACGTTTTGAATATGAGAGGAGAATGAAAGAGAGGAATCAAGTGTGACCCCTAGGCAGCGTGCTTGGGCTACTGGGTGAATGATCGTATTTCCAATAGCAATGTGGAAGGATGTAGTAGGGCCAGGTTTGGGAGGTAGTATAAGGAGCTCTGTTTTTGCCATGTTAAGTTTCAGTCGGCGGATGGCCATCCAGGATGATATTCCAGAGAGGCATTCAGAAACTTTGGTCTGTATAGCAGGTGTAAGGTCAGGGGTTGAAATGTAAATTTGTGTGTCGTCAGCATAGAGGTGATATTTAAACCCAAAAGATGTGATTAGGTCACCTAGAGAGAGTGTGTAGAGAGAAAAGAGAAGAGGTCCCAGGACAGAGCCCTGGGGTACCCCCACAGAGAGATCAATAGAGGAGGAGGAGGTGTTAGCAAAAGAGACACTGAAGGTACGATGGGAGAGGTAAGAGGAGATCCAGGATAAAGCTTTGTTCCGAATACCAAGAGTATGGAGAATGTGAAGGAGAAGAGGGTGGTCCACGGTGTCGAATGCTGCAGAGAGGTCGAGTAATATGAGCAGCGTGTAATGACCTCTGTCTTTGGCAGCGTGGAGGTCGTCAGTTATTTTAGTGAGGGCTGTTTCAGTAGAGTGAGCAGTGCGGAAGCCAGATTGTAGAGGGTCTAGTACAGAATAGGTGTTGAGAAAGTGTAGCAATCGAGAGAATACAAGACGTTCAAGGAGTTTGGAGGCAAAAGGCAGGAGGGAGACAGGTCGATAGTTAGAAGGACAGGTAGGGTCAAGCTTGCTGTTTTTGAGTAATGGTATAACGGTTGCATGCTTGAAGGATGAAGGAAAGGTACCAGAGTAGAGGGAAGAGTTAAAGATCTGTGTGAGCATAGGGATTATAGAAGGAGCAAGCAAGAAATTTAGTCATCGGAAGGGAAAACACTTTCTTTTCTTACGTTCAAATTAGTTTTTCAACAATTGACCATATCCTCATGTCATTTTTTAACTAATAGGATACATGCCACCACGATCAAAAACATATTGGTGTCAGATGACGCATGTACCATGTGATTCCCTTACTTTAAGATGAGATGTCACCTCAAAGGGAAGGAATCACATTGTACATCAACCAACCGGTTAGCAGTCAGCTTGATCATCCCCTAGAAAACGAGCATTTACACCTTGTATATAAATAGGGTCTGTGATATGCCCATGCCGGTGGCATAACAAGTATGTCTAGAAGGCAACAAAATAGTTAAAGAACTACAGGCTTTCATCATTTACATCAAATAAACTTGGTGCTTTGTTTTCAAAACTTTTTATTCCGTTCAAATATATCTGATTTGTTCTGAAATAAAAATCAAGTAGGTTTATGTGAAAGTGGTAAAGAAAGTGTCCTGAAATTAAAGAAGTGGAGGAAGTGCTGAAGGGATAAAATAGAGTAAATATCATCTCAACAGAGACATGAAGAGAGCCAGTTCAAACATTTCCATCAGTATTTGGGCTTTAATATTATGTATTAGAAATTGAAAGTGGAAGAAAACAGATATCCTATGGGCGAACGCTGACCTAAAATACGGCTTTTGGAAATACAGGAATTATTGTTTGTGTGTCAGAGGATTCCAAAATGAAAACCACCTGGTCCTTTTATTTGGTAATATGGACCCAGTGATTTTAGATTCAATTGTTTTTTGCAGCAGAAAATACATTTTATTCCACTCAATCTATGAAACATTCTGACCCAGGCCAGGCTTTGCGAATACATGTTTAAACAATGTTTTTGATAAATGGGGTTTCTTCGTTGATACCGTCTTTACAAGGGTCTTTACAACATGGGATCTCCACAGACAACTCATAACAGGAATGTTATTTGACGGTGGTTATTTCTCTTGGATACTTGATTTTCATATTTTGTTAGAGTGGCATGGAAGGCTATCTGTAACTCAAAATTAAATGTGCCAATCGTATGTTATACATATTATTGTTTTTCTTTCATATCTTGATTTTTATTCTATTCATGTTTGGGTTTTTGCTTGTATTTCGTGTGTGTGTGTCATATATCTGGGTCGGTTCAATGCTAGAGCTGCTACCCTGAATTGCAATGTTGTGGGGTCCAATCCTATTGGGTCTGACATTGGTACCCACTTCATCATAAGGGCTCTTAGACTGATTGGTGTTAATGTTATGTTTTATGATGTGTGACTCATTTAAATATACTTTATATAACTATTTGCATATCTCCCAGGGTACCTCAGGTGTGTTCCTTTTTCAGCACAAGCATCTCTCCCTAATTTATTTGGGAGGTTTGAGGGACATCTATCGTATCTATCGTATCTATCGTATCTATCGTATCTATCGTATCTATCGTATCTATCGTTACACACATACACACACACATACACACAATCATATATATATTGCACTGTGATCCCGAGTTAACAGTCATTCAAGTCAATGTGATAACCCGTGTCAGACGTTGGTTAATCCCGGCAACATTTCTTGCATGTCTGACTGCACCTTTAAAAGTCTCACTTTGATTATCAAACAATTATTAGAGAGGGAGTGGAACACGCACTTTGCTTGTGCAAATGTTTGATATATGACTCATTTACATTGTTAAGTTCCGTATAAATTACATTTCTTTGTTGGCTGTGTGGTACTGCCCATTTAGTTTGGCCTTTAGTAACCATATGTGCTTTAGGACTTCTGCATTTACTGACAACATTGGCTGTACAGATGCAATACATTATATATGAAATGTTACTGTATTTTACCAATGTTGTCAGTTATGTATGTATGTCTTTATTTATATAGCGCCATTAATGTACATAGCGCTTCATAGCAGCAATACACCTGACAATCGTATAAATAACAAGTAATACAAATAACACATAATGGGAAGAAGGGCTTCAGACATAAAAGTAACATTTAGGAAAAGGAGTCCTTCCACTGAAGAGCTTACAATCTAATTGGTAGGTAGGAAGAACATACAGAGACATTAGGAGGGCATTCTAGTAAGTGCGTCTGCAAGGGCCCAAGCTTTATGTATGAGGTGTTAAGTATCTGCCACAGAGCTACTCATATGCTTCGTTAAGAAGGTGTGTTTTAAGGTGGGTCTTAAAAGTCGATAGAGAGGGTGCTAGTCAGATATTGAGGGGAAGGCCATTCCAGGGGTGTGGGACAGTCAGTGAGACAGGTTTACGGTGGGAGAGGGCTTTAGAAAGAGTAGAGCGAAGATATCCTTGAGCGGAACGCAAGAGTCAGGATGGTGCATAGCGAGAAATTAGGGCTGAGATGTAAGGAGGAGCAGAAGAGTGTAAAGCTTTAAAAGTGAGAAGCCAGGAGAGTGATTTGAGCAGGGGAGACGCTGAGACAGATATAGGAAAGAGTAGAGTTATTCTGGCAGCAGCGTTTAGGATAGATTGTAGGGGAGACAAGTGAGAGGCAGGAAGGCCAGACAGCAGGAGGTTACAGTAATCGAGACGGGAGAGAATGAGGGCCTGAGTCAGAGTTTTAGCAGTCGAGCAACAGAGGAAAGGGTGTATCTTTGTAATATAGCGGAGGAAAAATCAACAGGTTTTAGCTACCTTTTGAATGTGAGAGGAGAATGTGAGAGAGGAGTCGAGTGTGACCCCTAGGCAGTGTGCTTGTGCCATTGGGTGTATGATAGTAAAGCTAAACCCCGTTATAGCGCGATCCGCTACAACGTGGATCTGCTATAACGCGGATCCGCTATAACGCGGATCAGCTTATAACGCAGTTTGATCGTGGTTCCCGTTTAAAAAAAAGTCTTTTTTTTTTGGCAAACTTTAATAACACACACACGCGCGCGCGCGCTCACACACACTTTCCCTACCTGTTGATTGTGTGCAGCTGGACCAGCATTTCAACCATGGAGGTCGGTCGGGTGTGTTCCAAGCCTCTCTCAGTCTGCACTCTGATAGGCTGAGAAACGTTTTCTGAATTCATCTGCTCAAGGTATGCTGGGAGTTGTAGTCCTGATACCTTTTTGCACAGATTTAGACAGAAACAACAAATCTGTTAAGTTAAAGAAAAAGATAATAATGTGCTGACTGCTGCTTTAACATATGTGAAACATATGTTATTTGTAATTACCCTCTTGGTTGTTCAACGCCTCCCAGCTGAAATTTTTGAGTAACAGAGGAGGGGAAAAAATCAGCAGATTTACGAAAGAAAATATCCAGTTTTGCTGTCTTATATATATATATACTAGCTGAGAGACCCGGCGTTGCCCGTGAGTTAAATTTCCCGCTAGGAGGGGGGGGGGGGCAGTGGACAGGAGGGGGGGGGGACAGTGGACAGGAGGGGGGACAGTGGACAGGAGGGGGGGACAGTGTACAGGAGGGGGTGGGGGACAGTGGACAGGAGGGGGGGGACAGTTTACAAGAGGAGAGGGGGACAGTGGACAGGAGGGGGGGGCAGTGGACAGGAGGGGGGGGGACAGTGGACAGGAGGGGGGGTTGCTTAAAATTTCCGGGTCCCTCCTCTCCACTCCCCCTGTATGTTTCTCCGCTCCCCCCTCTCTCTCCGCTCCTCCCCCTCCCCATGCGCAGCTCCGGTCCCCACCCTACAGTGTCTGACACACACACACACACACACACACACACACACACACACACACACACACACACAGTGTCTGACACACACACACACACACACACACACACACACACACACACACACACACACACACACACACACACACACACACACACACACACACACACACAGTGACTCACACACACACAGTGTCACACACACACACACACACACACACACACCACACACACACACACACACACACACAGTGTCTGACACACACACACACACACACACACACACACACACACACACACACACACACACAGTGACTCACACACACACACAGTGTCACACACACACACACACACACACACACACACACACACACACACACACACACACACACACACACACACACACACACACAGTGACACACACACACAGTGTGATACACACACACAGACACAAACACACACAGATATGTCACCTCTCCTTCCGGGCGCCGCCATCTTAGGCACTCGGCACCGCGAGGGAGGAAAGGGGTCCTTCCGGGCGCCGCCATCTTAGGCACTCGGTGCCACGAGGCAGCTGCAGCTGCCTGCCCACTGCCTGTCCCCCCACCGGGGAGGGAGGGAAGTGAGCGCCGGGGAGGGGGGGAAGTGAGCACCGGGGAGGGAGGGTAGAGAGCGCCGGGGAGGGAGGTGAGTGAGCGCGGGGAGGGAGGTGAGTGAGCGCCGGGGAGGGAGGTGAGTGTGATGGGGGGGAGAGGAGAGAGAGGGTGTGTGTGTGTGTGGCCGAGGGGGAAGAGAGTGGCAGTTGGGTGACGTCAGACAAACCAATCTGATTGGCCAGAGGCTGAGGACCAATCAGATTCACCGCAGCTAGTACCAACCTTTCGATTTTATATATTAAGATTCGCTGTCTTTACATTTTATTCATAACCCCCTTTGCAAAAACTGATCAGTTTCTGTAAAATTCTAGTTATCTATTAAACACACTTTCCAGTCATTGAGCAGGTGTATATTGTGTGTGTACATTGTACAAACCTTTATTAATCAGACCTGCTAAGAAGGTAGAGGTTGAGTAGGATTTGTAAAGTAACTGTGTAGTATTGCATTTAACCACTCCAATGCCCTATCAGTGCTGACACAGAATGAACACCTGCTATTTTGAATTCTTTATTGATTATTTTCTGCCAGTGCTCTCAGTTCTGTGGGGCTGCTGCAGTGCTGTGAGCTGCTTGGTGCTTGTGTCATGGCCCCGCCCCCCGTCATGGCCATGCCCACCCAACCTGTTTTGGCCATGCCCTCTCGCCGAAATAAGGAACCTACAGATCGCGGTGAAGCGCTGTGTACGCACCGCCATGATAATTATTTTTTATTTTTGTGATCCTGTTTATAACACGGTCTTATTCGGTGGCCCCTAAGCACTGCGTTATAACGGGGTTCAGCTGTACTTCCAACAGTAATGTGGAAGGAGATAGTAGGACCAGGTTTGGGAGGAAATATGAGGAGCTCAGTTTTTGACATGTTAAGTTTAAATCGGATGATATAGTGGAGAGACATTCAGAAACTTTGGTCTGTACAGCAGGTGTAAGGTCAGGGGTTAGGTCACCTAGAGAGAGTGTGTAAAGAGAAGGGGTCCCAGGACAGAGCCCCCAGAGAGATAGATAGAGATAAGGTCAGGGGTTAGGTCACCTAGAGAGAGTGTAAAGAGAAGGGGTCCCAGGACAGACCCCCCACAGAGAGATCGATAGAGAAGGTGTAGGTGTTGGCAAAAGGGACACTGCAAGTATGATGGGAGAGGTAAGAGGAGATCCAGGAAAAAGTTTTGTTACGGATACTATGAGAATGTGAAGGAGAAGCGGGTGGTCCACAGTATCAAATGCTGCTTTAATATGAGGTTGAGTAATATGAGCAGAGTGTAATAAACCCTGTCTATGGCAGCATGGAGGTCGTTAGTTATTTTAGAGAGGGCTGTTTTAGTGGAGTGAACAGTGCAGAAACCAGATTTGAGAGGGTCTAGGAGAGAGTAAGTGGTGGGAAAATGGAGCAAGCGAGAGAATACAAGACATTCAAGGAGTTTAGAGGCAAAAGGCAGGAGGGAGATAGGATGATAGTTAGAATGACAGGTAGGGTCAAGTTTGCTGTTTTTGTGTAATGTATGACTGTTGCATGCTTGAAGGAGGAGGGAAAGGTACCAGAGTAGAGGTAGGAGTTAAAAATGTGTGTGAGCGTAGGGATTATAGTAGTATGTAGGATATGGCAAATGTGTGATACTGTATGTATTGTTATGCCCACACCAAGTTGCAGTCTCTTTTGTCCCAATTTAAGGCCGGAAACACTGTATTTTCTATGCAGGGGTTTATTTACAGGGATTAAACAATACAACAGGCCCACCGTCCCTTTAAGAAAACCAAATAATAAAATCAAATCATATTCCCGTTAGGGAAACTAACTGACTTTTCTTCAGCCATCTCTAAGGACCGCTGGCCAACTATACTGGTTCCCAGCTAAAACATGCCCTGGCATATACACCAATCTACACAGTCTTTGCACACAGAAATAACAAAGGGTTTTTGCTTATCTGTTTGTAAGTCCTCCGGATCAGATGTCACTGCTTCAGCACAGGCCTTGCGTCCTTTCCTTCTTAGGGGATCTCGGCCCCACCTGAGCCCAGAGAAACTCTCCTTGTAGGTTCCTCTGTAACCAGCTTCTGCAGCTGGGGAGCACTCCTATCTCCCCCCTTCTCTGGGGAAAACAGTTTCGTCTCTCTCTCTCTCATCACTCTCGCTCTCTCTCATCACTCTCTCATCACTCTCTCTCTCATCACTCTCTCTCTTATCACTCTCTCTCTCATCACTCTCTCTCATCACTCTCTCTCTCATCACTTTGTGTTTGCCTTAAACACTTCCTTATTCACTGAGGGAGTCCATCCTGATTAATTAGCCAGCAGGTGAACAGCTATTCCAGAGAGGATTAACTCTGCGGGCTGCAAAAGTTCTATAGCTGCCCTATTCGGCCCCTAGAGGACAGTGATGATATCACAGTATGTTTTGATACAGTCAGTGCCATTAACATGAGTCATTACTGTACAACTATTGTAAATGTTGCTCTTTGTGGATAATTTACCCATAAATGGTCACTCAGACTGGGTGCCATCCAGACTGTCTCTGCTGTTTTTTATAAGGAGACAAGCATAAAAATGTTCAAATGAGATTACTGTACATAATATATGATTTTTAATCTTTTCCAGGTTTCTTGTCCTGACTCCCTGGAGAATTTATCGCTTACTCGCTCTCGCTTTACTTTCGCATGTGATTGCAGAAATAATCATGTATTTCATGTTGGACAGAGGTAAGGATATATATACATGGACATTTTGAATTTTTTTTAATATTGCGTTCCGAAAAGCATTGAAGGCTCCTTGATCAGCAGACGGGCTAGCTGGCATATGAGGATTCGGATAAAGGAAATGGTTTCCTTTGTTCTTTGTACTTTACCTTTGCCTGAATTAAAGTTACCCAAATTCTGCTGGAAACAGTCTTCAGTAACTTTTCCTAGGACCAAATATTCAGTCTAAGGCTTTCTCGAAGTGGTCTGGTTGAGGCAGGGGTGCGCAAACTTTTCAGCCCCCCTCCATACCTTGTCAAATGACGCTGTGGGGTCATGTTGCCATGGCTATGCGTCTCTGAAGACAAAGTAAGGGACGTTCCAGAGGCCTCACGCGATCCCCCGGCATTTAATTTGAAAGCCTTGGAGGAAGAGGGCGGGGCTTCTGTAAGCGCTGCGTCCCTCTTGAAAAATGTTGCGCCCCCTGGGGGTCGTGCCTCCCAGTTTGCTCACCCCTGTAAACAGTTAAGGTACAATCCCGCAAAGTCGGACAGTTGATTTTCTTAGGGGCCTATGAATGGGAAAGTGTTTGTCTAACAAGTGTTTTCTTTACCCGTATCTTTCCCTGGCCTTATCAGAGAACCAATAAAGTTAAAGGGAGGGGGAACCACTTAAACATGTCACTGAAATTAGTTCACTTCGGTCCTAGGAGACATTGCCCATTTAAAGGTACAATCCAACCAAAAATAACATTTAGTTAAATAAGGTAATTGGCCTTTTTTAAAAAAAAAAAACAATGTAACCTTCCTAAAAACAAATATCTGAGTCCTTTTTTTCCTTTGGCAATAAATTACAAATTGTATTTCCGAGGGGCCAGTGAACACAGGGTAGTGTTTGTCATTGAAGTGCTTCATCTGCTCTTCTCACCCTGTGTGAATCAGTGGACCAATAAAGAGAAGATAGTGGGAGGAAGAGTGGGAGGTTTTGCCGATCTATTGTTAAATATACAATGATATCATACACTTACTTTTAAAAATTTTTTAAAAATACTTAAAGGTGTCTGTACAAGATGTGTGCCGAGGTATGCAAATAGTGACCGTTTAGGGTGAAATTAACATATGGCTTTATTGAGCCTGTCCCTTTAAACAGCACAGCAAACAAAAATATACAAAAACAAAAAACACCTATCCCTTTGTATGGGCTAACTTACTTCCCAGTCCCTCTCTGCACTCTGCAAGGCTTGGGGGAAGGGAAGCCTGGGGGGGGGGGGGCCTTTCCAGCATACCACCCCAAAGTCTCAGCGGTACCTTATAGCAGGTGGCCCTTCAGGTCAGTGGTGTCCAGGTGTCTTGGTGTGCTTGAGGGTCCAGCCTCTGGCAGGTTCCTGTGTCCTCTGTGTCCAGGAAAAGAGGTCTGGTTTGTGACGGTAGGGGTAAATATGGCTAATTTTAATAAAGGTTAAGCCCTGCATTACCCCTACCTGTCAATACTACATTGGTATTATGTATTATATGTTATGTCTTTGCCTGGCTCCAGCACCTCAGGAAGCAGGGGTTAACTGTATTGCAGGAGAATTGTTGCAAAGTGGTGTGTGACCTTTCCTTGTACCTTTGTTATGTTGCAAATGTTATGTTTCGTTTTTACCCACCAATCAGGGCCTGGGCATGTAGGCAGCACCTGGCCCTACATGTTGCAAATTGGTGGGTTTAGTGTATAAAAAGGTGGGGAGGAAGACACAGAGCCAACAGAGCCTGCAGAGAGTTAGGCCTGGGACATAGTGAGTTTGTCCGGGCTGAGGTGCGCTGAGGCTCAGGGAAAGCGGTGCTTTCCCTGGCCTTACACAGCGCGCCATCAGGGGGATGGCCGGGGGCGGGCCAGTGACGTCACGGAGCTGGTTCGCCCTCATTGGGCGAACCGCTCACGTGACCGTCCCTGCGCTCCGGCAAGCAGGAAAATCTCAAACCTCTGTCAGACACACGTTTCCTCAAGCGTGCGGACGCGTGCACGAGCCCCTGCTAAAGCCGCTCTCATTGCGGCTGCAGGGGCTCAGTGCCGAGCAGCAGCATGGTTCAGCACGGGTCAGCGCATAAGCGCTGACCATGTCCGAGGCCTTACAGAGGTGTTGCCGTGACAACTAAAAAACTTCAGTGTCCACTCCAGTGCTGGTCTCGGACCTGAAAACCAGTCCTGTAGGCACTGGGCAAGGAGTGAACAGGGGAAATCTCTGCAAGGAGGTCCATGCAACTAGGCCTGCAGGGTTTCCCCGATTAAGTATGTGTGTTGTCTGTTTATATGTACTGTTGTGGATATACTTTTCCAATAAATTAATTTTATAAACTCTCGTGTTCAGTCTGGCGATATTGATCCCTGGTATTAGTCCTGGTCTGCTGTGACATGGTCCCCTTGTGTCTTGCTGTCTATACACAGTCCTCCTGTGTATTCAAGACCCTCTCCTCATGTCAGCACCGTTGTGTGCTGAGGAAAAATCTCTCCTGTGTCTCACATGAGGTTTTTTCACAGAGCTCTGATTTTTCTAGGTGGAGACTGGCTAATTGAGTGGCTGCAATTAACCAGCTCCATGATGGATTCAGAGCTCTGAGGCAGCTTTATCCAAACAGGGATAAGTCCCTGTTACAGTGTCAGATTGTGGTAAAAAGGCATGAGTCACAAAATGTAATCCTTTAAACATGTCACTGCCATTAGTACATTTGGGTACTAGGAGGGATTGTCCCTTTAAACTAACTATTTCCTGGCACTCCTGGTCATGAAATGTCACAGTAAAAATAGTTAGCATCACAAGGATTAATTAAGGCCCATATTTACAGAAGGTCCCTTAAGGTGTCTCCTGGGATCGGAAGGTGTATTGTGCCAGAGCACTGCTGGGTAAATATGCCCCTACATATTCAGCATGGCCTCATCTTTAATTCAAATCTATGTTTTTTAAAGGGAAGCTACCTGGCTTTAGGTCATCTATATTGGGGAAGAGCGTTGTCATACAATACTCCCTATTTTTTCTGTGGGGCTAACTCAGCGGTGCGCAAACTGGGGGGCGCGCCCCCCTGGGGGGGCGCAAGATTGTTTAGGTGGGGCGCAGGCAGGGCGGCGATTTTGCCAGGAGCAGAGAAAAAAAGACGTCTGTAGCTGCAATTTCACTTTTGGCCATTAGGTGGCGCTGTGCTACACAGCATTATTGCTTCCTGCATCAGTGTGGTGAGTGTGTGTGAGACTGGGACATGGGGAGGGAGTGTGAGACTGGGACATGGGGAGGGAGGGAGTGTGTGTGAGACTGGGACATGGGGAGGGGGTGAGGGTGAGTGTGACATGTGGGGGTGAGACTGAGATTGTGGGTGGGTGAGTGTGAGATGGGGAGGGGGGTGAGTGTGACATGAGGGGGTGAGAGATGGGGAGGGGGTGAGTGAGATGGAGAGGGGGTGAGAGTGTGGGGGGGTGAGTGACATGAGGGGGTGTGAGATGGGGAGGGGGTGTGTGAGTGAGAGTGTGACATGGGGAGGGGGGTGAAAGAGCTACATGGGGAGGGGGGGTGAAAAGGCTACATGGGGAGAGGGGGGTGAAAGAGCTACATGGGGAGGGGGTGAAAGAGCTACATGGGGAGGGGGGTGAAAGAGCTACATGGGGAGGGGGTGAAAGAGCTACATGGGGAAGGGGGGTGAAAGAGCTACATGGGGAGGGGGGATGGTGAAAGAGCTACATGGGGAGGGGGGGGGGGGTGAAAGAGCTACATCGGGAGGGGGGGTGGTGAAAGAGCTACATCGGGAGGGGGGGGTAAAAGAGCTACATCGGGAGGGGGGGGTGTGGTGAAAGAGCTACATCGGGAGGGGGGGGTGAAAGAGCTACATGGGGAGGGGGTTGAAAGAGAGACATGGGGAGGGGGGTGAAAGAGACATGGGGAGAGGGGGTGAAAGAGAGACAGGGATAAGAGAGACACTGGAGGGGATGAGAGAGACACTGGAGGGAAGGAGAGAGACAATAGAGGGAAGGACAGAGACACTGGCGGGAGGGAGGGAGAGAGAGACACTGGCGGGAGGGAGACAGACACACAATGGCTGGAGGTAGAGTGTGAGAGAGGCACTGGGGGTAGGGAGAGACAATGGCTGGAGGGAGAGTGAGAGACACTGAGTGGGAGACACTGGGGGGAGGGAGAGAGAGTGAGAGACACTGGGTGGAGGGAAAGAGAAACTAGGGAGAGAGCGAGAGACACTGGGGGGAGGGAAAGAGAGAGTGGGGGAGGGAGGCGGAGACAATGAGGGGAGAGAGGGGGAGACACCGAGGGGAAGGAGGGGGAGTGAGAAATACCTGGAGAGGGAGAGACTGGGAGAGGAGTGTGAGACTGGAAGAGGGCAGAGAGGTCCTGATGTGGCGGGAAGAGAGAGATTAATAATACAGCATAAATGGGGACACTATTAGACAAATATCATAATATTTATTTTTAAGTGATGTAATTTGTGTTATAAATTCTTTTTTTGATTACATCAGGCAGGGGGTCCCGAGAAATTTCATGGATGAAAAGGGGGGCTCGGCATAAAAAGTTTGCTCACCCCTGGGCTAACTGACCAGAATCCCGACTGGCCTAGTGTCACTACAAAACCTAGATGCTGCTTTCCCCAAGAAGGGTTTAGCTCCACTCACCCTCCATTCTTAGTTTCAAAGTACAGAAACTGTGTAATCAGGCAGACTAAATTGTAGTTGTATTCTTTCAGCAAGGTCACCGGTCACCCTGTCTCTAGGTTATGCACAATAACATGTTTTGTCTATTGGATGTAGCATTGGGCACCCCTTTCTTTTGTTGTATACATTGGCCACACTCAGTATCACTCCATTTGACATATATATATATATATATATATATATATATATATATATATAAAAGTATACATTACCGCATAGCAGCAAAAGGGGAGACAGCACTCAGGTGAATGAAAATAAATGTATTAAATACAGCACATAACTCCAACGTTTCGATCCCACAGGGGGATCTTCCTCAGGGTGGTGCAACAGACACAGGACAGTGAGTGACTTATATACCCCAACACCCAAGTGACATAAACATCTCCACATCATCAGAAAGCATCATCATCGGGCGACAAAACAGCTGTGCATAATACAATTTAATTAGATCATGCTCCAACTCCATGTCTGTACTCCTATTGGGGAATCCAAGTCACATGATCAAACCCAAGCTGTCAGTGTCATTGCATGTAAACAAACTGATGCTGCATCAGCAGGCCCGGTTTTCAAGGCAACAACATGTGTGCTCAACTCTTTAAAGGCAGCAGACACCGGTGGTTGTCATGTGTACTGCACGTGTATAGATACACCACTGCAAATGTGTACAGCAGCGGCAGCTCTTATTCGAGCAAATGCCGCTGGCTGAATGAGGCTGGGAAGCGGGTAGCCGCGGCGCGTGGCGGCGCACTGTGACGTCACGGTCACAAGCGCGCCCGGCTTCCCCGTCTTCCCCGGCTTCCCCAGGCTTCCCCGACACCCCTGGAGTTCAAATCTAGGTAAGCGGGGGTGCGGGGAAGCAGAGGGGCAGAGTAGAAGCCGGGTTGCGGGGTGTCTTTGGGGGGGTAATTGCGCGCGATGTGGAGGGGGGGTGCGTGGGGGAAACGCGGCGGCGCGCGTTTCTGACTGGCGGCAGCTGGGGTAGATCCCGGCATGCCGCCGGCATTTACTCGAATAAAAGATGTCGCTACTGTATGTGCTCTAGCAGTGATGAATTTACTTCTAAACAGCACCTAAGAATAACAGATACTGGCATGCGTATATCAGTAGAATCCTATGACAGATAGAACCCGCTGTAATCCCAGTCGGGTAACCCATAATAAACCTGTCGGCGTCACATGCTGCATGGATATACATAGGTTGCTAGTTAACCCCTAGTATACCAGTACTGCTAAAGACACAAAGTGCGATCAAATAAAGGAACATACTGTCTGTAGAACTACATAAATATACAATATACGGACCTGCAAAAATGTGGAATAAAGAACACCCAATACACAGTGAGGGTAAAGTGAAGAGAACCGGGAGGGGAAAATAAAATCAATGGAAGAAGCTGAACGACAAGAATATACAAGCTGTAGTAAAATATACTGTATAATAAATGCCTTTTACATAATCATTTTGAACTACGCTGATCCATGTATACATACAGTTGATGTTGAACAGTAATAATTACAAAAAATTACAAAAAATTACAAAAAACAACCCAAGTTCATGTCCTCATTCAGGAGGACATGAACTTGGGTTGTTTTTTGTAATTTTTTGTAATTTTTTGTAATTATTACTGTTCAACATCAACTGTATGTATACATGGATCAGCGTAGTTCAAAATGATTATGTAAAAGGCATTTATTATACAGTATATTTTACTACAGCTTGTATATTCTTGTCGTTCAGCTTCTTCCATTGATTTTATTTTCCCCTCCCGGTTCTCTTCACTTTACCCTCACTGTGTATTGGGTGTTCTTTATTCCACATTTTTGCAGGTCCGTATATTGTATATTTATGTAGTTCTACAGACAGTATGTTCCTTTATTTGATCGCACTTTGTGTCTTTAGCAGTACTGGTATACTAGGGGTTAACTAGCAACCTATGTATATCCATGCAGCATGTGACGCCGACAGGTTTATTATGGGTTACCCGACTGGGATTACAGCGGGTTCTATCTGTCATAGGATTCTACTGATATACGCATGCCAGTATCTGTTATTCTTAGGTGCTGTTTAGAAGTAAATTCATCACTGCTAGAGCACATACACATTTGCAGTGGTGTATCTATACACGTGCAGTACACATGACAACCACCGGTGTCTGCTGCCTTTAAAGAGTTGAGCACACATGTTGTTGCCTTGAAAACCGGGCCTGCTGATGCAGCATCAGTTTGTTTACATGCAATGACACTGACAGCTTGGGTTTGATCATGTGACTTGGATTCCCCAATAGGAGTACAGACATGGAGTTGGAGCATGATCTAATTAAATTGTATTATGCACAGCTGTTTTGTCGCCCGATGATGATGCTTTCTGATGATGTGGAGATGTTTATGTCACTTGGGTGTTGGGGTATATAAGTCACTCACTGTCCTGTGTCTGTTGCACCACCCTGAGGAAGATCCCCCTGTGGGATCGAAACGTTGGAGTTATGTGCTGTATTTAATACATTTATTTTCATTCACCTGAGTGCTGTCTCCCTTTTTGCTGCTATGCGGTAATGTATACTTTTATTATTTATATGGGACATGCACCTATTCATTATTGAATTTCTATTGGAGTGCCAGTGATTTTTTATCACATATATATATATATATATATATATATATATATAATCAGCAAGTCTGATGAAACGTGTAGGGTTAATGTGCTGTGGATGACCTAGCGTTTGTTGAGCTAGTTGCCGCCACCTCACTCAAAGACAGCTACCATTGTGTCCTGTCACTTCCGCCGCCTTCCTTCCCCCTTGCTTGGAACCAGGGACATCTGGTTTGTGTTCCCCGGGGGAAGAATTTGAGAAACCACTGGTGCCGAGAGTTCCTGCTGGACGGAGACTCTCGAGGACCACACTGGTCTGCGGAGCAGCTGAGCAGAGGAGAAGCTTCTTGCTGAGAAATCGGAGCATGAGTATTGATCTCATACATGCTTTTTTATCTTCATTGTTTGTGAGGTTAGCCATTGAGGTTTTTGGAACATTAAATCCATTTTTTATACAGTATGCACTAGAATTGGGTGCTTTTTTTCTTTTCTTTTTCTATACAGGTTGAGTGGGGAGGTCGTTGGGCCCTATCAGAATGCTGCCTGTTTCCTGTTTCAGTGTTTTTGATTTGCTGTATTGGACTTCATTTTTTGGACTCACAAGGATATTATGTTTTAAGTATTGTCATTTTTTTGTTCATATATATTTTTTTGTATTAGTATTTAATACATTTTTTGGGTATTGGGCATTTAAAATATTTTTTTTTTTTAACTCTTTTTATTGGTTTTTGCATAGAATATGCACAGAATATATCAAGGCCATAATCAGTTAGGCTTTCTAGGACGTACAACATAGAACAGACCACGTGATGGGGAGACAACAAGACAAAGACTACAAAGGGGAGTGGGGGGGGCAAAAAGGGGAGGGGGTCCGGGAAGAGTATATATCAGGCCGTTCTCCATCTGCTTCCAACTAATGTTCGCCACTTATGTGTTACGGCTCGCATGCATCCACTTGTTCAGTATTGCTCGCGTTTTACCGGCTCTATATGAGGGCGCACGCCGTCAAGTCTTCACGTCTTGTCCTATCCACAGCCCATACTGCCCATCCAAGGAGAACTCACTTGAATCAATCACAGCCAAATTGTGGCATCGCTCACCCCTGGAATATCTGTCTGTGCCAGCCAGGGCAGCCAGACCTTTTGGAATTTTGAGCCAGTGTCATTAACTAAACTCGTTAACTTTTCCATCTGGCATACGAACTAAATTCTGTTTCTGATTTTTCCTATTGATGGTATTGCGTTCTGTTTCCACAATGCTGCGGTCTCGCACCTCATAGCCGTTGCAAAGTGTGCTATTAATTTGTTCCCCGTTCTTGACACTTCGTCTGTGGGTTTACTTAATAGGAAAAGCCACGGGTCCAGCTGAATTTGGAGGCCCAAAATCCTCTGTAACCAATCTCTGATCTGGCTCCAAACGGGTACAATTTTCGGGCACGACCACAGCATGTGCACCAGATCGCTCTGTCCTCGGCAGTGCGGGGAAGAGCCCGATACAAATTTAGCCAATCTAACTGGAGTGAGATACCATCTTAACATAACCTTATATGAGTTCTCCTTCAATGTCGTGCAGATGGAGCTACTGGCTGCGGCCTTAAATATTGCTGTCCAGTCATTGTCTTCTAGTGTGCCCTGTAAATCTGATTCCCATTGAGTCATAAATCTGGGTTTGTTTGTGTCGTCTTTGTCAGCACTGACCACAGCTCTGTACAAAGTAGAAATCAGTCCTCGCGTGTCTGTACCTTGCACGCAGAGCCTTTCAACAATTTGTTAACGGTGTTCTCACCGGGTGTGTATTATAAAATGCCCGAACCTGGAGGTACCTAATAAATTCTGTGTTAGGGATGTCCTTTTCTGACTTTAATAGATCAAATGATTTAATGGTGTTACTACCCTCCAGGTCCTTCTGTCTTCTAATCCCTAATTGTCGCCACAGCGGGAAGCTCTTACCCGCCAGGCCAGGAGCAAAGTCTGGGTTACCGTACAAAGGGGCCATTAGTGTGTGTTTGGAGGTTAGAGAGCGATTACTTTTGGCTGCGTCCCAGACCGATATTGAGTTGAGCACAGAGGTTAGAGGTTCCTTTATGTCCTTTACCCGTTTCCTCGGGTACCAGCTTAGATCCCTGAGCTCCAGCGGAGCACACGCCTCCCTTTCTAGTGCTACCCACCTCCGTAGCTCCGGGTCCCCATGCCATTGCGTGATTTGGCACAATTGCGCCGCTTTGTAATAGGACAGTAAGCTCGGAACTGCTAGTCCCCCCGCCTCCTTAGGTTTCTGCATCATTTTAGCGTTTATCCGTGGTTGTTTACCCTTCCAAATAAATTTTGTGATCGAGTTTTGTAACCCTGCTATGTCGGATCGCACCACGAGTATCGGAAGAGTTTGAAACAGGTATAAAATCCGGGGGCGGATGTTCATCTTGACACTATAGATCCTACCCATCCATGAAATACCATATGCTGACCAGTCTTTCAGTTCCTTCTTTAGAGTCTTCAATAGACTGGGGTAATTTGCTTGATATAGGGAGGCTATCTTTTTTGTGATATGCACCCCTAGGTATTTTATAGATGTGGATCGCCACTTAAACTCAAAGTTGAATTCAATCAGTTTCTCCATCTCCCGGGTAATGTTCAGGCTAAGTGCCTCAGATTTTGTCTGATTTATCTTGAAACCCGAGATCTGGGCAAATCTCTCTAGGAGCTCAAACAGGTTAGGTAGCGAGGTGAGCGGTTTTGTGAGTGTCAGAATAATATCGTCTGCGTACAATGCCACTTTATGTTCTTGCGAGTGGACTTGTACTCCAGCGATGTCCGGGTTACTACGGATTTGGGCTGCTAGTGGCTCGATGCATAGGGCAAAAAGCAAGGGCGATAACGGGCAGCCTTGTCTCGTACCACTTTTAATTCGGAACAGCTCTGAGGGGAAACCCTGGTGAATCACCCTTGCTGCCGGCGCAATGTAGAGCACTTTTATTGCCCTTAGGATTTTATCTCCAAACCCAAATGCCCCAAGCGTGGACTCCAAGAATGGCCAGTCTATACTGTCGAAGGCTTTCTCCGCGTCTAAGCTTAAGACTAAGCTCTGGACCTTGTTGGCTTCTACAAAATCAATTATATCTATAATCCGTCTAGTATTGTCGGCCGCTTGTCTATCTCTAACAAAGCCAACCTGGTCCGGATGGATCAGCCTCGGCAGGATAACACTTAAACGATTGGCCAGTAATTTAGAGTATATTTTGACATCCGTGTTAATCAATAATATCGGCCTGTAACTTTGGCAATTTGTGGGATCTTTGTCCCCTTTATGAATCAAGGATATCGACGCCTGGAGCATCTGCTCTGAGAAGGGCTCTCCTGCTAGGACTCCATTAAATAACCGGAGCATATGCGGGGCAAGTACGCCTATGAATTTTTTATAGTAAAGATTGGAGAACCCATCCGGGCCCGGGGCTTTAGAGGACTTTAAGTTTTTGACCACTGCTGTTAACTCTTCCCGTGAGAATTCAATCTGTATTGCCTCTCTCTCCAAGCTGTTCAGTTGTGGCAGTGCCGCATCTGCTAAGAATTTCTGCAGTTTACTGCTTGTCTTAGCGTTATGGACCACCTTCTCCCCATTGTACACTGGCGACACAGTTTATTGCACTGCGGCCAGATCCGCAAGCCGGGAGATTTCCCGGCTTGCTAGTGGCCGCCCCTGCGGTCACGCGTCATCGGGAGCGTGCGCCCCCTGCACGCGCGTCCAGGGCTCCCCGAGGGAGCCCTGGTGTCCCGCGATTTGGGGGACGGAGGCAGGGGGTTCCGGGGGACCCGGCGGACCCGGCAGCGGGAGGGAGAGCGCCCCGATCGGAGGGCGCTCTTCCGCTGCTTCGGCGCGCGCCCGTCACCCTCCGGCGCGCGCCAGGCTACTGCTGCGGCCGAGAACGGGCAAATGCTCGAATAAACTCGGCCGCAGCAGTATAGCTGTGCATAATACTTTTTAAACTCTTCCACTATAATTTTGGGGTTGGAGGATAACTCCCCCGCCTCTGTCCTAATTGTTTGTATGTTGTAATTTGGTTTCCTATTACGGAGTCTGGTGGCTAACATTGTGTCCGGTTTATTAGCTTTCTCAAAGAACTTCCTCTGTGTCCAACTCAAATCTTTCTTGGCCTGGGAAGTAAGGAGGAGGTTAAGCTCAATCCTTACATCCTTCAACTCCTTTAGTGTATCCCCTCTACCTGATCGGCTATGTAGTGTAGAGAGCTCATGTAACCTCTTATATAACTGAGTCAATTTGGCATCCCTTTGTTTTTTCCTTCTGGCTGCTATGCTTATCAGTACCCCCCGCATCGTGGCCTTGTGAGCCTCCCACAACGTTGTGTGGGACTCCACACTGCCGAGGTTGGTCTGGAAATACCGAGAGATTTCCTCCTTAACCGTCTTTTCTATATCTGGTATCTTGATCAACGATTCATTGAGTTTCCAGTTTGCTTCCGGGCTAGTAGGCCTAATTTGTGCGCATCTTAGCTCAATCGATGCATGATCCGACCATGTAATGTCATGTATTTTGGTGTCGGAAATCTGTGGGACCATTCTACCTGAGACAAAAAAGTGGTCGATCCTACTGTAACTGTCATGGGGATGGGAATAAAAGGTGTAACTACGCTCTCCCTGGTGCTGTTCCCTCCAAATGTCGACTAGGTTCCCCTGTCTCAAACCTTTTAACAAAGGTCCGTTGCCCTCCCGTCTGTTTTTCTGCTGTAATGGGGATCGATCTATGCGTGGGTCAATGACTTTATTAAAGTCACCTGCGAGAATTACATTCCCTTCCGCCCACCGTTGGAGCATCTGGAAGAACTCATCAAAGAACTGAGATTCGTTTTCACCGGGTGCGTAGACGCACGCCAGTGTCGTTCTACTCTGCTGCAAGAGTCCTACTAAAATGAGATATCTCCCTTTCGTGTCTCTCTTCACTCTCTCTACTTGGAAGGGGGATTTGTTGTGAAATATGATAGCTACTCCCTTCTTCTTTTCCTTGGCTGAGGACAGGAAAAATTGCCTATAGTGCTTGTCTAAATAGCCTGGGCTATTATGAGTGCTAAAATGTGTCTCCTGGAGGAAAACAACGTCTGCTCTCCTCCGTCTGAATTCGGAGAAGGCAATCTTACGTTTTTTCGGGCCATTAAACCCTTTAACATTTTGGGATAGAAATGTTACAGCCATGATTTTGTGTTAATTGATTTGTGATGTCTAAAGTAGAACCAGAGCCTACCTATGTGATGTGGAGCGTAGTGGACTTTCCTTCTGCGTTGGTGGCTTCTGCTGACCTTCACTCTTTTGCCGAGGGGATCTGGGATGGGGGGGGGGGGAGGAAACACAAGGGAAAAACAGAGGAAACAGACATATACAAATAGAACCGTAGTGGCCTCTAAGGACCTCATGTTCGACGCCCGGGAGTGACTCCTCCACTCTGGACCCTCCTCCCTCCCAGTCCAGATCCATGGCCCCACACTCTGGTCATGAGTTCCCAGGTCTTTGACGGGAATGCAAGCTGGGCCCACATCCCCGCCCCAACAGCGCATGCCTACGGGCAGGTTGGTGGTAGTCCCCACACCCGTCGACAGCTGCAACCTTTACAACCAAACTTTTCCCTTTAACTCTAGGGTAGTTAACTCAGCCCTAACCTAAATGTGGCTGTGTGACCCCTTGCTCCCAAGAAGTTAGAACTAACTCTTCTGAGCTGAACTGAACTGAACTCGGACCCCTGGCTTGTGACCTTGCAACACCTAATGTCTATGCCGCGGCTGCCTAGTTTGTTACCCCCTATGTATTACTACAGGCTACTGGTCACCCTGAACCTCTATATGTTATAATTGAATTTATCCCGCCCACCTGGTCCCTCTCCACCTACTTGTAAAGGGCTCCCCTTCTCTAACTTCGGGCCCGTCTCCTCTGATTGCCCTCTTCTCTTCCGCTTCGCTCTCCCCCTCCCTCCTTTTTGTCCTCCCCCGTAACCCTCATCCCCGCACGTTCCTCCCCGGCAGTGGAGTTCGCGCACCCCTGCCGGGGAGTACTGCGTCACTTCCGGCGCTGTGTGCCTCTTGGGCTTCCGTCGCTGCTCCCACATCATCAGGCTTGCATCGAAGTATCGTGAGATCCTGCCGAGTGACGTCAGCGATGTGGGCGAGGTAAGCTCAGTTGGAGGCCGTCCGCTGGTCGTGAAGGGTGTAGCTGGAGGCGGGCTTGTTCTGTTCACCATTCCTTCGCGCCGAAACCATCGCCGCCATGGAGCCTTCCGCGCCTTTCCTGCTTCTTCCCCAGGTAAGATCTGTTCAGCCATTTTGGGGGACTTTACAATTTTTTTAACTTTGAGCGCCGGGCGCCCCCTCTGCTCTCCCTGATGCCTTGTAACTACCGGAAAGGCCTACGGTCGTCCATCATCCTTAACGTAGGGTTGGCTTTAGTCCAGAACTTAAACTTCACTGATTCTGTTTTTTAGCAAACTTTAACAGCACATAGCAGCAAACTCGTCCCGCTGTCCCTTTAAGAACCTTTGACACTCTCCCCCGCCTTCTCCTTCCTCTTGTCCGCCGGGGTGGAGGACACAGTCACCCAGGGTGTTGCACGAGGAGAACGCGTCTCCATGTTCTCCGGGTGGGTAGCTTCAACATTAACATTAAGCCCCAGTTTCTTCAGGAAGGCTGTGCCTCACAGCACTATTTTTAATTGGTTTATATTATTTAATTTGGCTACTCATGCTGGGACATACATGTCTGATATTTAGTGGAATATATATGGCTCATTAACACATTGGTGTAGATCCACTTAGATTTTATTGTTCATTACTGACTGGGCGTTGCCAGCAGCAGTCATCCAAGTGCAGTCTTTTGTGTGTGTGTGTGTATATATATATATATATATATATATATATATATATATATATATATATATATATATATATATATATATATATATATATATATATATATATATATATATATACACAGTATATATACAGTGTTCGACAAATCCATTAAAATACAGGCCCGTGGCGACTGGATTTTACCCCGTGGTGACCTCCTAAGGCCGACACCAAGCAAGGCGGGATTGGGAGCGGGACTTGGTGGCGAGTAGATTTTTTGGTTTGGCGAGTAGATTTTTGGGTGATTTGTCAACCACTGTGTGTGTGTGTGTATATATATATATATATAAAATGTGGTGGGTGTTGGAGTTTGAGCTAACTGGGAATGTGTATGCACAATAAGGGTTAGGCTTTGTGATAAGGATTGGTTTTTATTTAGATATAGGGTCTAAAGTACATTGGGAATAGGGTTTATGCAGTGGACTATTTCCCATTTGGCCCGAAAGGCCCGGGTCTAGGGTGACAGCATTTAGGGGAGGCAAAAATGTCCGCCACAATATACATTTGCCGCGCTCTCGGGCCTATCGGGCCTGATGGAAACGCACTTACATGTGGCGTGCGCCTCCCTGCTGCCACCCTCCTCCTTCCGAATTGCAGTGTCAAATGATGCCATGGATGTCGCCAACGCGACTCCGTGCGATGTCTCTTTGGTGACGCCTGTGGGGTCATTTAATGCTGCAATTCGGAAGGAGAACGAAGGCAGCAGCAAGGAGGCGTCCGCCACATGTCCGCATAGGGGCGGCGGATCTTGAAATCCGCGCTGGGTTTATGCTAAGAATGGAGTTTTAAGGGGCAGTTCCTCCTAGTACCAAAGTGTACTAATGGTGGTGACATCTTTAAGGGGTTAAATCTGGGTGATGTAAGCTTTTTTTTCCCTTCAAAATCTGACTTTTTAAATGTATTAAGGTGAGGGATTTGATTTAATCTGGCTACTCCCAGTAAATGTGTGTTCAATAAGAGTTTGCACAGGCACAACCCGCTTTGTCACCCTCCTGTCGCCTATATTGTCTCCCGATAAAGGACAGTGGGATAAGGGTAGAGGAAACACTTAATTAATAAACACTCCCCTATTCAGAGAGGCCCTCGAGAAAAAAAATTAAAGAGTATGTGTTCCAAGCACGCGCATTTTAAGTGAAACTTCTTTGTCTTTTGTCACAGTTTTTTCACAGGAATTGTATTTGTAATGGTGATGTTTCTAATTAAAAATCAAAACACAACGGAAAGAAGTTTGACTTATAATGCGCGTGCTCGGCACCCCCTCCCCCCCCCTGTTTTAGCTAGTTGCACTTGTATATTTTTACTAACTGTGAATTCCTTGTGTTTGTGTGTGTCTGTGTGTCTCTGTGTGAGTCTGTCTGTGTGTCTGTGTGAGTCTGTCTGTGTGTCTGTGTGTGTGTGTCTGTGTGTGTGTGTGTGTGTGTGTGTGTCTGTGTGTCTGTGTGTCTGTGTGTCTGTGTGTCTGTGTGTCTGTGTGTCTCTGTGTCTGTGTGTCTCTGTGTCTGTGTGTCTCTGTGTCTGTGTGTCTCTGTGTCTGTGTGTCTCTGTGTCTGTGTGTCTCTGTGTGTGTGTCTCTGTGTGTGTGTCTCTGTGTGTGTGTCTCTGTGTGTGTCTCTGTGTGTGTCTGTCTGTCTGACTGCCTTTGTTTCTGTCTGTGTGTGTGTCTGTGTGTGTCTGTGTGTCTCTGTGTATCTCTGTGTATCTCTGTGTATCTCTGTGTGTGTGTGCGTGTCTGTCTGACTGCCTGTGTTTCTGTCTGTGTGTGTGTCTCCGTCTCAAGTGCCTGCTGTTTCTTCTTTGCCTGTGCCGTGCGCCTGTGACTGCTGCGCATGCACCAAGCTCCTCTTTTGCCCACAATGACGTAACTTCTGTGACATTACTTGCGTCTCCACGAAGCAAATTCATCTACAGTTTCACTTCAAAAATAATTTGTGTTTCATTTCCAAATAAACAGTAAAGTCCAGTGTGAAATGGTGCTCAGACTTCCCATATGCTCAGGAAAACTTTTCCAAGGGTATGAGTCATGTTAAAGTCCGGAAACCCTTATGTTGCCCAAGATATCAGGCCATCTTTGATACGCAGGGGAGGAATAAGCGCCTAATGAAGTCCCAAGGATCCCCATATATTGCAACCTCCCTTAGGCAGTATCCCATAAACAATAATTGGAGCGCAACACAAATAAAGGCTAGTGCCTACTACCTGTTGTACACCCTCTCTGTGATCCGGCAAATCCAAGGTGTGCAGAACCTTAAAAGAAAACAACTGCACACCAATTGTGTATATATTATTGAATCCAATATAAAATTAGTGTAATAATATAGCGTCTGAAAGCGTCTATAAAGAACGAAATAGTGTTAATTCTATATTGTGCACCCAAAATAAAGGTATTAAGCAATTGTGACAATGTGACAAAAAATTATTATAAAACCTCGTAACCAATGTGAGAGAGTCTGCTGCTCGTCAGAATGGATGGCTCGACATCATGAGGATAAACATGAAAAGAAAAGAAGACAGCGCACGACTCTCATAGTGTAAAAATATATATATAATAAAACAATTATTTGTGGTAAGGTATGCACGTACAGAGTAATCAATCAATTAGGCAGGGCATGTTTAGAGCACTCGAGTATCGGTTGATTCCCACTCCGTGGACGACCGCTGTCCTCATTAGATTCAGCTCCGGTCAATGAAGACGTTCTCGTGTCTAGTTGTCTGAATGTCCATACAGTCACTCCCGATGCCGGAACCACCCGCACAGCGGTAGTTGACCTCCTCAGTAGGGAAATGTGGAACAAATTTTGTATTTGGCATTTGTTGCCTTTATTTCCCGATCACTGCTTGAGCTTATTTGGTAGCTTGCGATTTTCCCACTGAGTCAGCGCTAGAGGGTCGCTTGATTGCGGCGCAGGCTAGTGACGTCAGTGGTTTCGCACTGTAGCACCGAGAGCCAGGGCTAGCACTGTTAGTATTGAAATGTAGAAAGGCGCCGTCGTGAGCTCTGGGGTGCGTAATAAGTAGCTGGCTAGCTGAATGTGGATCAGGGGAGAGACGGTGCGTAGTCCGTCAGAAGAGATGTGTGTCCTGGGAATCGTAGTATTGCAGCTACACTCCGTTTAAGGACCCTAGCGGGATCCCGCCAACGAAAGCAGCTTTTATGGGACAAAATATGGGGTAGTAATAATAATAGCATGTTCTTGTATATACTTTGCATTTGCAGGCACAAGTCCCTGCCTCAATGAGCTTACAATCCTATGTTTTTGGTGCCTGAGGCACAGGGTGATAAAGTGACTTGCCCAAGGTCACAAGGAGCCGACACCGGGAATTGTCTTTACTCACTGAGCCACTCCTCCCATAGAGAGGGTAATAGAGAGGGTAATAGAGGTAAGAGAAATAGTCTTACCTCCTATGTATAGCCTCGTACCCAGCCTGAAATCCCACTGCTGGCTGTCTCAATCTACGCCACTCCTCCGTATTCTCAGAGAATCCTCCTTCTCTCTCCCCCTTCCGGGTGCCACTGACAATAGAAAGCAACGGATAGAGATACAAAAGAAACCTGGAAGTTATCCAGGTTACCCTACTTTTTTCTTCAATTCATCTGTGGACAGCATGTGAGTGCCCCGATTTCTTTTGTATCTCTATCTGTGGGTTTTGAACCCTATAGCCAGCAGTGGGGATTAAATTGTTCCTGCAATCCGCCGAGTTTTCTGATTCCCTACTGAGGAGGTCAACTACTGCTGTGCGGGTGGTTCCGGCATTGTGAGTGACTGTATGGACATTCAGACAACTAGACACGAGAACGTCTACATTGACCGGAGATGAATCTAACGAGGACAGCGGTCGTCCACGAAATGGGAATCACCGGATACTCGAGTGGTAACATGTACCCTAAACATGCCCTGCCTAATTGATTGATTATTCTGTACGTGCATACCTTACCACATAAGATTATTTTATCATTTATATATATTTTTACACTATGAGAGTCATGCGCTGTCTTCTTTTTATGTGCAGAACCTGTATGCATAGGTAGATCCAAGATCATCTGAAGGGAAAAACGGCGCACAGCCAATGTAACAGAAAAAGTCACGATCAAGGGGTAACTCCCATAAAAATTAATGTATTGAATTAGTTGCTCACATTGATAGCTAGCAAGTAAACAATGCACCTGCGCGTTTCGAGCCATAGCGGTTTATGCTAGCTATCTATGTGAGCAACTAATTCAAGAAATTAATTTTTATGGGAGTTACCCCTTGATCGTGACTTTTTCTGTTGCATTGTTTGTGCTCCGTCTTTCCCTTCAGACAATAGTGGATCCAAATAAAACAGTAGCAGCTAAATCTTTGATTTAAGCATGGTTACATATGTTTAAGGAAGCCAGCTAGAGTGCTAAATTCTTTACAAAATGTAATTTTTGTGTCAACTACCAGGGATTGCACCTTTTGTTAGTAATTGGACATAGGAATATAGTTTAAAGGTAGAATTAGCCAATAAATATAGACCCAGTTTAAATTAGTGGGACTTTATATTTCCAATAGGGTTTAAGTGATCTGTAATGCTTAAGCAATGTACAGAATTTACATCTGGGATATGGCTGGAATTGGCTCATTCTTTTAGTCAGGCACAGATATACAGTACACCATATAGCCCAACATACCACACCAGAGAAAAACAATAAAGCCTTCTACATGTGTAGGATTGTCAAAGATGCTTGAAGGACCAGGACATGCACACATGAGACTGATAAAAAAAAAGGAACTATCCAATCATTATGTAGTACAGGCCTTTGTAGGTTACAGTTTATAGGGTAATTAATTATAGTCACGAGAGGCCATTGATGTTAATGGGAGTTTTCAGCCAATAACAGCCGCTTCAGACGATATTGAATATACCCCCCTAGTGTTTTAATTGAGTACAGGCATACCCCACATTAACGTACGCAATGGGACCGGAGCATGTATGTAAAGCGAAAATGTACTTAAAGTGAAGCACTACCTTTTTCCCACTTATCGATGCATGTACTGTACGGCAATCGTCATATACGTGCATAACGGATGTAAATAAGGCATTTGTAACAGGCTTTATAGTCTCCCCGCTTGCGCACAGCTTCAGTACAGGTAGGGAGCCTGTATTGTTGTTCAGGACGTGCTGACAGGCGCATGCGTGAGCTGCCGTTTGCCTATTGAGCGAGATGTACTTACTCGCGAGTGTACTTAAAGTGAGTGTACTTAAACCGGGGTATGCCTGTACATTGTTAAGAGGAGGATAAACTCACAGGCCTACATAGGATGTCCAACTTTGACTTCTTGGATCACAGTTGTAGCCAGGTCACCCTTTGCCCCCTGCGACCCCCTCGGGAGCCTCCGTGGGCACAAGCGATGCCGGGTACTGCCGGAGGCCAGCGGCAGACCCGACGGCCATCCCAAGGGTGGGGGCCGTTGCAGGGAGCGGTGCGCTGTCTCCGCGAGCAGGCCGGTTGCCGGGGACGCGATCGGGCCGTTGCTAAGGCCGCGGTCGCGTCTCTAAGGTCCCGGCGGCCGGCGAGGAGAGCGCCGCCATTGCGCTTCAAGTCGCGCATGCGCAGTGATCGCGCGAGGGCAGGAGAGCCCCAGATAGGTCGCGCATGCGCAGATAGGGGTAGGGAGCTAAGGCAGCTCTTAGGAGGTCGCGCGAGAGTAGGGAAGCATAGGGAGAGCTTGAGGCGGCCATTAGGAGTTAGTGTAGGCAGAGGGGAGGAACGCACGCGGTCCCAATGTTATTGTAGGGGCCTCGGGACTACAATTCCCATGAGGCATAGCGAGGCAGGCACCAGGTGCTTGATAGGAGCCAATAGAGATGTAGGACTGCCCTGGAGGAAAAGAGATACATTTCCCGGGCTTTGCATGAGTCACGTCAGTCAGGAAGAAGCAGAGCAAGGAGGCAGACAAGGGAAGGAGGTAGGGTGCAGGAGAGAGGGACTCCCCTGTATTAGGCCAGCACCCCCTTGGTCAGAGATAGCTCAGCTCCCCAGTAAGGTGAGTGTTGCCAGGGGCAGCCCTCAGGTTAGGGACCCTGCCACTTACATTAGTGGGAGCTGAGAGAAGGAAGTCTGCAGTTAGAGAGTTGGAGTCAGGGAGCTGTTAGGGAAGTAGGGTGTAGGGAGCGAGTGCAGCTTCTGCCCCATATAGGTACCTACACTCCAGGTAGACCCCAACTCCCCACTAGTTGGGTGGGTAACTGTTCAGAAGGTGATAGAGAGTTGGAGCTAGGGAGCTGTGAGGGAAGAAGGGTGCGGGGAGTGAGAGCAGCTCCTGCACCCCATAGGTACCCACACCCCAGGTAGGCCCCAACCCCCCGCTAGCGTAGTGGGTTAAGTACTGAGGGAGGCCCAAGATAGGGACGCTGCCCTTAGTGTTGTTAGAGTGCTGCATTGTCAGGGTCACAGCGAGCAGTGCTGTGAGGTCTGATAGGCAGGCACCTTGTTGCGCAGCACGTTGGCTGCAGCCTCCAGTGAGTTACAGCTTGCTGCGGTAGGCGCTGGGACTAGTCAGAGAGTAGTGGGTCTGGAGAAGGGCTATAGCTGTTCTAGTCACCTTGAGGTAGCGCTAGGGGTAGGATGCCTGAAGGGATAGCCTGTTAACGAGGTCAGGAATTCTGGAGAGGATCTGCACTAGGCTAGCCAACAGTAGGTAGACGCCCAAGTACTGCATGGAAGAGTACTCTAGTCCATTCCAGATCACTTACCGAAGGGACTTGGGTAGTTGGGGGAGTGGGACAGGTCATTACCCCCTGCAGGCCCTAGGAGTTCCCCAAGCCACTACAGGTTGCTGTACTACAGGGACAGGCCCTAGGTTAGGGTTCCTGTCACGTTAGTACCACTTATATAGATAGGGACACAGCGGCTGCTGCTGTTCCTGTGGAAGCGGTTGGACCCACGTTGGGGTCCACAGAGACGATTCCAGAGTGGGACCGCCCTAGTGGTCCGCACGTGCAAGGAGTTCGGTTGGAGGATCAGACGGACTCATCACACGTCTGACCCTTTGAGAAGTTTGTTGCTGACCCGAGCACCGGAGTGCTCGGCAGGTATTATACCATCACATGTGCACCAACAGGCCTAGAGGTTCTTAGTGACTGCGCAGTCACCCATTGACTATCTCTGTAGGAGTACGGGACATTGGGTGGGGTTCTTGGGACACTGGGTGGGATCACCTAGTGTTTGGGAATCGTCCTGCGAGACGTCACTGTTAGTGTCTCACCGTGAGAGAGACACAGGTTATCATTATTATTCGTTAGTAAAGTCCTTAGTTATTATAATCACTGACTGTGTGTGTGGTTTCTAATTGGGTTCCTATGTAGGGTCATTCTACACGTCCATAGAATCCTACATAGGTGGAGGCGCTGTAAACGAAGATCTGTTCCAGAGGATTCACCCCAGGCTCTCATTAGCGGAGGCTCAGACCTCCTGTGAGCCTGCAGGTATACGCACCACACCGGTAACACCGCATGTTCTACTCACCCACACTATATATGAGATTGGGTGGGGTGGAATACCCGTTACACAGTTATGACAATTCTATGGCATATTCCTCTCTGCACTTCTGTGACTTGCCCCAGAGAGAATTCTGGCTTTAATCCTTTAAGTGTGTGTTTGTACCCCTGAGTGCTGAGGAAATGTTTTCGTTTTTGGGTGCTAGCAATGTTTATGCAAGAATACCGATAAATGTGCCCCTGGACACATCCTATATGTATTACTCATGGGGTTCAACAACAAAAAATGTCATTGCTTCTTGTTGCTTTTGAGTTTCAAATGACAAAACGTTAGTCATGTAATCCTATATCAGCATAGCCTGTAATTACAGAACAATGCAAAGTGGATACGACTTGCGTTTGCCGTGGATCACTGCCCAATCACCATCCCAGTATCAAAGCAGGCAGTCGTATAAATAAAATAACAGGAGCTAGACTAATGAACACAGCATGCCTTATAATGAGATCGGGTTACCATTCATTAATGGGAGAAATGTAGCGTGTGTCAATTGTATTTGCTCTGCCCAACCGTTGGTGGATTGGTCATGAGAAGCTGTCATTTCTTAACATTACGGTAATCCAACCTCTGTATTCTTCACTAGCACAATGATGGGCGCATGCAGCTTTTGATTAAAGGAGACCTAGACACATTCACAGTGCTACATTATTTTAAAATATTCTAATGTAGTGACTGCAGAAATAGTGCAACAACAAAATAAAATAGAGCAGTTGCATGTAATCCCTTCCTGTTTGTCTATTCTACTGTATGCTCTTCAGAATAAAAAATATGAAACCCGTTTCCGTGAGTCACCATTATTCACTTTTGTGCTGAAGAGCCTGTAATACAGCAGCTGCTTTTCAAGTTCAGATTGAATGTGCAGTCCGGATCATAGAATATAATGTTTACTTTAGGTGGATATGGAAACTACCACCTGGATGTCTCGAGGGAAAACGCATGAATTTAGAAGGGCCCCATTTGCTCTACCCAAGCGTTTGGTTACAAATTGAAAAAGTAGTCCAGCACCACCGATAATTCATGCCGTATCGCATCATTGTTTGATATTTGTTAACCAAGATTAAACATGCAATAGGCTCGTTTCAGTTTATAACGTTT
Source organism: Ascaphus truei (assembly GCF_040206685.1). Taxonomy (NCBI): domain Eukaryota; kingdom Metazoa; phylum Chordata; class Amphibia; order Anura; family Ascaphidae; genus Ascaphus; species Ascaphus truei. Next base: position 226,726,684 of record NC_134484.1, read on the forward strand.
GATTTTCTTTCAGGTCCACAGCTGTGGAGAAGTCTCACTAACAGGTAAGCTATGCTATATACGAATATCATTTTTTCATTTGTTTTATTGTGACAGTGTGGGGGCTTCTTATTACATTAGAGAAATGCAAACCATGCAATATTTTCCTTTTTTATTTGATAAAAAAAATGTTGTGATTCAGTCACAGTGCACAAGCAATTCTCCAAGCACCAAGTAAATGTTTATTTCAACTTTATTTGATGGATGAAGGAATATGGAGGAAGAGAACTATACCCCCCCCCCCCAAACACTCCTGTATACAACACATAGAATGAATCCTGTGATCACATTTGAAATACACTGTACACCATAAATAGTTGGCGAATCACTGGCGAAATGTGACTGAGCTGCTATGAATTGGCAAAAGAGTGAATCGATGGGGAAAATGTGTGATTTTGGAGACATTTTTAGGCCTTAAAAGTTCTGGCAAACCGGTTTGCCAGGAATCAAATTTGGTAAAAAAAAAACCCTGCATTTTGGAAAGGTTCACACATCTCTACTTACTATACTGAATAAGGGGTCTGTTTTTTACTGGCCATATTCTGATTTACATCTCCAAATCCCTGCAAGTCTTTTATCCATCGCTGTTAGATGGTGCGACATTCTCCTGCTTACTGCCGTCCCATCCTTGCAGATTACAAGCATTTTCAACATTCTTGGCCATTCAAAGGTAGCATTAACTATTGTAACGGTGGATAACTTTGTGACATCTGTTCTACAGAGTATTTCCTTATTCTTGCTTCTAGAGACAGGGTTGATGCATCAAGCTTTGACTTCGAGCCAGTTGCAATATCTGAACATTCTGGGGCCAATACATTTGACTCTGATTAATTGTATTACCATCCATTATAGGGAATGGCCTCTGGGGCAATGGAAGGAAGAGCTGGAAACTGGAATATGTCAGTTTCATATTCTTCCACTCTTTATACGTCAGTGAAACAGCAGAGTCAAAGCTGGCGTAAACCCTTAACATATGTTAGCTTCCAATGTAATATGTCAAGTTATTGATGCCATTTAGCTTGTTATTCATAGCAAGCACATGCAAATCTCACCAGTATGCAGGACTGTTTTCAGCAGTTCGCATCCCTTTTTTTAGGAAGATGTTTACAATATTTATGTTAGAAAAGCAAGAAGGGAAAGCATCTTTTGTAAAAATGAATTCATTTTTCTCAAAGGGGACATTTTAAGCTTGCAAATAAAAATGAGTGGTACTCCATCTGTAAATACAAAAGTATTGATACTTTATACCCCTAATGCTATCTCAATTTACCACTATGTTTTGGCTAAGTAAGTCCAGTAAATGCGAAAATATTTTGTTTGTGAAAGTGTGAGTTACTCTTTAGGACTGGAGTAAACATGTAAATGACAGGACATTTTAAGACGTTCAAGCCATAAGTTATTTTTGTCGAAATATCTCACATACTCATAAACACGCGATCGCTCCAGAATTGGCAATATCTGTCATTAACTTTAATTACAGGTATCGGCGAATCGGCCGCGATTGTGCGGATCGCGCTTTGATGACTCGTGGTCATTGTGTGACTGTTATTATTGTTGTGAATGTAGACAACATTTGCATAAGTAAACACTACGCGGGAACATGACAAATGGAATGTTACCTAAATGAAAAATGTAGATTTGAATTGACCTCAGGTTTTCCTGTAGGAAAGTAGAAGGGAAATGCCATGAGCTAAAGTAACTGTCCTCTTGGAATCATCGGGAAACTCCACGCAGAACCAGGAGAACTAAAAAGAGGGAATGAAATCTAAATTAATTTACCGTGTGTTATAGGAATAGGATATCTGTAACTCTGGGTCGCACCAATCCAGTACAAAGAAAAGAGCTCGGGAAAAGAGTTCCACAAACATTACAACATGTGCCAATTGTTCCAATACTATGTTGGGTAGAGGTTTCAGAGTGCTTCACATGCATCAGATTTTGGGGGTTTAGACCAAAAATTGCATTTTGATGGAAAGATACTTACTCTGAGTAAACCTCAGTAAGACATTATAGAAGCCTCTGGCTCCTATTCAATACAGTATGCTGATAAGTTGCTTTTCAATGTTAAAGAAGCTTTTCAGCTACAGTATATTCATATGAATGGAGAACACAGCTTGTCGTGAAGAAGTCAGCTTCACAGCATAATAAATGGGGGTTATGAGAGCACTGATCAGTGACATTTATTGCAAATCGGTAACAATCAATGTGACTTGACGTGGGTGAGTTTCGCCGAGATTAGATCAAAACTCCACTGTTAATAAATGAGACATTTTAAACAATGTCAGATTGAGTTTGCTCTGAGAAGTGTTCCGACAAGGAGGCCCCCAGACTTAAACAAACCATGTGTACCAGAAAACAGCCCAAAACTACTCTTCAGGAATGTTGTGGTTGGTTAGGCCTGGCAGGTAAAGTTAAGACGGTTGAATATTAAGTAGTAACCACTTGGGAGTGAGGTTTCTTCTGTGTTACATTTTTTTATTGTTCATTTATTTAAATAGTTGAATCCCATGTACAGTAAAATTGAGGTTGAACGCCTCAGTGCCCTTTTGGTGTTCAGAGTGTATAACAGTAGCTGGTACACCAGTAAAAACCAGTCGTTCTGACCATTGTTTAGTTTTCGGCCATCTGCTTGACCTCAAGCTTGAAACAGAAGAGGGCCACTTGGGATGAAAGGGGTACAGAGTCATGGGATTGCTGAAGGAGCAAATAGGGCATTTATCTTTCCAACATTCAAAGGGCTAAGGCAGGCACAGGGATTTATGGTGTGTTTCATTTTCAATATGTTCTTAAACCTGCCTAGATTTTAACAGTTTCAAAAAGGTAAGATTTCTGATAATGGTATCACGCTAACCCGTAGAATATAGAAACAAAACTAAGTTAGAAGTCATACCTCTAAAAGCTAACTCGCTGTTTAAAGAGTACAAGCTCTCGGAACTACTGAGCCCCATCTTCAGACAGATTGTTTACCTTAGTTATATAGTTGTGATTCTTCCCGTCCTTAAACAGGTGCATAGCCAGCACTTGCCCAGTGGTAGGCCACCTAGCAAAGCAAGTGGGGTCAGCTAGGAGCCTAACCACTGAGTATGTCTCTCTCTCTCTACTCCCCACCCCCTGGGTTCATTTAACAGGACAAGAAGAATGGAGATGAGTCACGGGTTGCTGTCCCACAGTCATGGTCTGAACTGCTGCGGCTGCTCTGCCACAATCCATTGTGTGATATGGCAAACTAAGGATTTTGTTATCTGGCCTTGACCAATCAGACCCTACCCTAGCTGCACAACTGTCTTTAACTCATGTTTGGCTTTATAAGATGATTAATGAAACAGGATTGGTTTTTCAAACCTGCATTTTGCAGCCCCCTTCAGTGTTCATGATCGTGTGAAGGACCACCATACTTTTAGTAGATCATCTATATTGAGACATACACATTATATGTTTATCAAAGTGAATGGTCCATTTTCTGAAGAGCAGCATGTCACAAATCAGCCTTCACTATTTACCTCCAGCGAGAGCAGCTGCCTCAGTTGATTTTAGTCTTTCAGGACCCACAGTTTGAGAATCCTGAAATAAGATGAAACTACAGGGAAATTCCTGTGACAAAAGAATGTGGAAACGAACAAGTGACAAATGTGAGTGAGGGCTCATTTGTGTGATGTTTCAGATGGCAGAACCTAAAACCTATACTGTATACAGTACTCTGTGAGTCATGTGGATGTCATTTTAAGTTCTGCATAAGCTTGACATTTGAAACCTTTGCTTCTATTTTTTTTTTTTTCAACTTAAATTTTATTGAAGGGTCACATGTACATCAGACATTGCAAACATTTTTATCCATATCAATTTCATAACAAAGTCAAGCGTCCATATGATCTAACTATGCACAGGACAAACAGGGGTGACCGACAGACAGACAAACACCTCTAAGCTAAACCTAAGGGAAAGTGGGGGGGGGGTGGTGAGAAGGGGGTGGGGAAGGGTATCTTCTACTGTGGTTCCACTGTGAGCCTTATTACCTCTGGATCATCTCTTACAGGGGGGGGGGCTTGGGATCTCCCCGGACTCCTCCGTGCCCTCCTCCCCGGGCACTCAGCCTCTCTGGGTCAATCCGTCTGTCTATTTTTTTTTTTTTATTGTTATTATGGGTTTTGTGCTATCGCCCCAGGGGAGAACGCATTTCTTTCTATCATTGCCAAATTGTGGACCTTTCTACCCCCGGAATATCTACCTGGGCCAGCCACGGCATCCAGACTTTTATAAAATTTTCCCCCGTGTCATTCACGAGGCTAGTCAGCTTCTCCATCTGACAGACCGTCCAGATTCTGTTCCGAATTGCCGCTATTAATGGGATCGTATTTTGTTTCCATCGTGCTGTGATCTCCCCCCGCATTGCCATTGCAAAGTGAGTTATCAGTTTATGGGCATGCTTGGGTAGTCCTTTTAACGGTCTGTTCAGAAGGAACAGCCACGGGTCCAATGAGACCTCTACGTCCAGGATACTATTTAGCCAATCTTTAATTTGTTCCCAGATCCCGACTATTTTGGGGCAGGACCACAGCATGTGCAACAAATCTGCTTGCTGTCCACATTGTCTGGGACACAATGGGGAGTAACTGGGCAGAAATTTAGCTAATTTTGTGGGAGTGTAGTACCATCTCATCATAACTTTATATGCGTTCTCCCGTAGGGTCGTGCACATGGAGCTCTTGGAGACTGCAGTCGCGATTTTTGTCCACTCCTCCAGCTCCAACACCTCCCCCAAGTCCGACTCCCAGCTGGTCATGTAACTCAGTTTTTCTGCTACCACTGCCCCCGAACCCATTACTTCCTTGTACAACTGAGATATGAGTCCCTTAGTGGTTGTCCCTGAACGACAGAGCTTTTCGAAGTTTGTTAATTGATTTATCGGTTGGTGAGCCTGGTAAAATGCTCTGATCTGGAGGTATCTAAAGAATTCAGCATTTGGGATATGTTTGTCAGTTTTTAGTATATCAAAAGTTTGTATGCCTCTTCTACCCTCCAGATCTGTTAATCTATTAAGGTGGTTAGCTTTCCAGATTGCGAAGTTGGTACTGTTCAGTCCCGGAGCAAATAAAGGATTATCCCATAGGGGGGTCATGCCTGATTTTTGGTGGGTCAAATTACATTTAAGTCTCGTGCTCTCCCACACCGAGAGTGAGTTGGTCATTGAGGATAGCGACCATTTGGTACCTGATCGCACCTTTTTAGGGAGCCAAATTAGACTTTTCAGTTCAATTGGGGAGCAAATCTCCTTTTCTATCTCGACCCATCGTTTTGAATCCGGATCGGCGTGCCATTGCGCAATTTGGCATAATTGTGCCGCTTTGTAATATGAGAACAAGCAAGGTACCGCTAGCCCTCCCGCTCCCGTTTGTCTACGCATTATCTGCTTGCCCACTCTCGCTCTCCTACCTCCCCAGATAAATGTATCTATTTCTGATTGAAGCGCGAGGGTGTCCTTCAATCTAAGTGGCACCGGCAAGGTTTGGTAAAGATACAGGAGGCGGGGAAGCAGATTCATCTTAATGCAGTGAATCTTCCCTATCCAAGAAATTTTTAATGTAGCCCATCGCCGTATGTCCCCTTTCAGGGTGCTTATTAGTTTAGGATAGTTGGCCTGATATAGCAGATTGGTTGTCTTTGTAACGTTTATACCTAGATATTTAATTTGCTTCTGCTGCCATTTAAAATTAAAGTTGAGGGTGATCAGCTTCTCCATTAGTTTTGGTAGATTTATGTTCATGGCCTCAGATTTAGACTGGTTAATTTTAAACCCGGAGATCTTATTAAACCTCCCCAGTAAATTGAATAGGTTTGGCAGAGAGGTAAGGGGCCTAGAGATTGTCAGGAATACATCATCCGCATACAGTGCCACTTTATGCGACTGGCTTCCAATGACAATACCCGTGATATCTTTGCTGTCTCTTATCTGAGCAGCGAGGGGTTCCATGCATAGTGCAAAAAGAAGTGGGGAGAGCGGGCAGCCTTGTCTCGTGCCACTGCTAATTGTGAAGGGATCCGAAGCGAATCCTCGGTGGGTCACCCTAGCCGACGGGTCCGAATATAGGGCCAAAATAGCTTTTGTCACCTTCTCCCCCAGACCAAATGCTCCAAGCGTAGCCTCGAGGTATGGCCAGTCTATCCTGTCAAATGCCTTTTCTGCGTCCAGGCTGAGCGCCATAACTGGAATCGATCTAACATTGGCTATTTCTAACAGATCAATAATTCGTCTGGTGTTATCTGCGGCTTGCCGGCCCGCGATAAACCCGACCTGATCTGGGTGCACCAGCCTGGGTAGGACTAGACTCAAACGGTTGGCCAGCAATTTCGCATAGATTTTAATGTCCGAATTAATCAGGGAGATTGGTCTGTAGCTACCACAGTCCTGCGGGTCTTTTCCCTGTTTGTATATTACTGAGATGGACGCTTGGAGCATATGTCGTGGGAAAGGAGTTCCCCCTAATACTTGATTAAACATGCGGAGGAGATGTGGAGTCAATTGTTTTTTATACTTTTTATAATAAAGATTAGAGAATCCGTCGGGACCCGGGGCCTTAGAAGGTTTCAAATTAGTGATTACCTCCATAACCTCTTCCGAGGTGAAATCCCTACCCATTACCTCTCTTTCAACCGCCCCCAGTCCTGGTAGGTTCGCACCCCTCAGGAAATCCCGAAGGGCCCCGTCTGTGTCAGAGGAGCGGATCACCTTCTTTCCATCATATAATTGCTCATAAAATTTTTTGAATTCTCCCACAATATTCTGGGGGTTAGCTGATATTGTGCCCGATTGTGTTTTAATTGCCTGAATACTATAAATCTCTCCCCTGGGGTTGAGCATTCTGGCCAGCAAGGTATCTGGCTTGTTCGCTTTTTCAAAAAAATTCCTCTTTGACCAAGTCAGTGCCTTCTCGGCCTGAGAAGTGAGTAACAGATTTAACTTTGTCTGGGTGTCTTTAATCTTTAAAAGGGAAGCGGGGTCGGGAGACCTCTTATGCTGGTCCCAGAGATTTTTCAGTTCTTGTTGTTCCGCCAATATTTTTGCGTTCCTCTCTCTCTTTCTTTTGGCCGCAATACTGATAATAATCCCTCTTAGTGTTGCTTTGTGTGCCTCCCAGAGGGTGATATGAGACTGAACGCTTCCTTTATTTTCTTTAAAGAAATGTCTAATTTCATTTTCTATCCTTTTGTGTAATTCCGGTATTTTGATGAGGGATTCATTTAGTTTCCAATTTGCTCCTGGCCTGTCCATCCCTATCTGTGTACACCGTAGCTCTATGGGTGCATGATCTGACCACGAAATATCATGGATCCCTGTGTGGGAGATCTGCGGGACCAGTCTGCCACTGACAAAGAAGTAATCGATTCTGCTGAAGGAGTTGTGTGGATGGGAGTAAAATGTATAATTTTTAACTAGGGGGTGTAGTTCCCTCCATATGTCCACCAGTTCTAAGTCACGTAGGCCCTTTTCCAGTGCTTTAGGTCTTGCCTGTAGGCCTGTCCTGGGGGGTCCTGATCTATCTAGGGTTGTGTTCAGAACAGCGTTAAAGTCGCCCCCTATTATTATAGCGCCCTTGGCGTGTCTCTGTATTGCCTTAAAAGTTGCTGTGTAGAAATCAGTGTCATGGCCATTTGGGGCATATATAGTCACAAGTGTAATGTATTGTTGTTGGATAGTTCCGGTCAACAGGAGAAACCGCCCTTCTCTGTCCTTCTTGATTGTGTCTACTACAAAGTCTATTCCCTTATGAATAAGTATTGCTACTCCCCGCTTCTTCTCCTTTGCGGAGGATAGGAAGGCCTGCGTATAATGCTTGTCGAAGTATTTCGGAAAGCTGGTGGAGCTAAAGTGTGTCTCCTGTAGTAGTACCACGTCTGCTCCCTTTCTCCTGTAGTCCGTGAGGGCTACCTTTCTCTTGCGAGGGCAGTTTAGCCCTTTGGTATTATGTGATATGACCTTTAGCGCCATAATATGTGTTGTGTCTCACCTGTTTTCAGTCGAGGTCCCCAGGAAGGTGACACGTCGATCCCCGGGATCCCCTGCCGCCCTGCGATGTCCTGCAGTGCCTCAGACCACCATGTTGCTCCACCTTGGTAGAAGATAGGGGGGGGAGTGGGGTATACACAAGGAACGGAGGATACATAGGGAAAGATACATATAGTGGGGAAGATACTAATGGCTCTAGGCCACTGTCCTTCCCATGCCTTTGGAATATGGGGGTCAACTGGGGCCGCTTCCAGCACTCCTCCCGTCCGCCTGGCGGCTCCAACCCCCCTCCTCCCAAGGACTTCCTCATACTTCGGGGTGGGCTCCCCGAGTCGAGGGTGTAGGCTCATGGCAACGACCAGACTGCAGCTCCGGCCGGCGGCTGCATCTGTATATGTAACTTGTATAATGTTAACATCTGATTTTCTAACGAACTGACTCAACTACTCTTGGTCTCACGCTCCTTATATTTGTGCCCTGGGACCAGATGAACTCCCTGGTTTTAACTGTGGGCATTAACGGTAACTTCTAACTTTAATCTTAGATTCTAACCTCTAATCTATATGTTCCCTTCCTGTAATCTATTGATCCAGCTTGCTCATGTCTCTCTAGAGGGGGTTGTCTGTAGGGCGTAGGTAGGGGGCAGGGGGTATGAGCCTGAGGGTGCTGTGCTCCGGTAGCTCCAGTTTTCCTATTGTGTTTTGTATTCTTTATATATGTGGGGTGTGCTTTGGAATGGCGTCCTATATTTTTTTTTTGTCATTGTTCATAAATATATATTGCCACCCTCTCCCCCCCCCCCCCCCCCCGATCTGTGTAGTCGCCGCATCATTGGCTTGCTCGGGCATCAGGAACGCAGGTCTTCCGTTGGGTGCTGCGTCATCTCCTCTTCCGGTCTCGGCGCCATCTTGTGTGTGGCAGGGCTACTGATTTGCCGGATTCTCGCGATACGAGGCAGAACTCTCCCTGGCTCCTCCCCGATCCGTCCCTCCCTCAGTATGAGGTGGATGCTGATCCAAGATGGCCACCATTTGGAGAGGAGCGCCGTCCGAGCCCGGGGATAGGAGTGCCACTGACCTGAGGGAGTCCCGGAATGAGCTCGCAGCCTCGAGGTCCCAACTGGAACAGGAAGGTAACGGTGTGTAACTGGGACTGTCGCGCGGAATCTCACTTAGGGTTGCGGGCTGTTTTTTTCTTTTCCCCTCTTCTACCGTCTCTCCAGGATGGTTCGGGCACTGGCTCTCCTGCTTCCATCCCCTCAGGGATTTTATCCTGGAGCCCCAGATTTTTAAGGAAGGTCACTCCATCTTCGCGGCGTCTTATAGTGTGGGCCTTTCCATTCTGGACCACGAGAAGGCCAAAGGGGTACAGCCACCTATACCGGGTTCCCCCCTCCCTTAGGACTTTGGTGATTGGGGTCATTTGTTGTCTTTTTATTAGGGTGGTGGGAGAAATGTCCTGATATATGTGTATTTTATGCCCTTCGAATTCCACTTCGTTTCTGGTCATTTGTCCAAATGCCTCTTTAATTCGGAAGAAGTGGAATCGGGCGATGATGTCACGTGGTCGGTCTCCAGGTTGGGGCCTCGCTCTCAGTGCTCTGTGGCAGCGATCGAGGTGCAGGTCTTGTTCTGCTCGGTCCGGCATTAGGTGCTGTAGCCATCTCCCCATGAAGTCTTCAGGGTCTGTCTCTGTTTCTGCCACCCCTCGGACTCGGACGTTATTCCTTCTGTCCCGGTTCTCGGCATCTTCCTGCCTGTCCATGAGCTCCCTGACCGACTCTTGTACCTGTGCCACCTGTTTATCTGTGCGATGGAGTGCTTTTACTGTGGCTTCCATTTTCTTCTCTAGTGAGTCAGTCCTCTCCCCAATCCCCCTTATGTCTGCCCGTATTGCCGCTAGCTCCGACTGTAGGCATCTCTTGATGTCCAGACAAAATTCTTTCATGTCCCTCCGTCTCATTATTTGGTTGTCCCTGGGGTTTCCCTCCTCCCCGACCTCCTCCTCCTCCTCGGATTCAGAGCCGCTTCGCGCCATATTCTCCTGGCTCTTCATGCGTGCAGAGTCCCCTTTTACAAAATAGTCAGTGAGGACTGTTGATGTGCGCTTCGAGCGAGTCCCCTTTGACATCCTGCTGTCTTGAGGCAGCTTTGAGACAGTTTATTTATTAAATTCTCGTGTTATGATGTTAAGTTTTATTGATTTTGCCGCCGGCTGAAGACGGAGCAGATGACTCAAACGTCCATGCAGTTCAGCCGCCGCGCATGCGCCCCCTTTGCTTCTATTTTAATGTTTTTGCTACCATTGTTGTGCGTGTGTGCGCGTGCGCGTATGTTTGTGTGCAGTATTTGTTTAATTATACATTGGGACAGATATATTTTTTGATCCGAGGTACTTTTAAATCTACAAACATAACAGTCTACCCTTTTGATGCCTCATTGGCCCAGATACTGCACCGACACACTTTATTCGAGCAAATACCCGGTATGTACCTGGCAGATACCTGGAATGCGCCACTCCTCACCTCTGACAAGCCCCGTTGCATTTGCCTTCCCAGCCTGGGTTCATGCCTGGCTGATGGGCGGCTGATCTATTAAATGATAATGATTAGGATTTAATAGGCTGCAATGCTTCGCGTGTCTACCAGATGGCATAAATTCATGAATTGTAATGCAGTATATATATATATACTGTACAGTATTGCAGCCAGCGGGAATAAAATGCTTCAATCCCTGCTTGGAAAATAACTCAATGCACTCGGGCAGAAAACAGTCACAAACCTCAATACACCCGGGTATACCTGAATTCGTGGGACTAGCCAAGCTCGAATAAAGTGTGTCGCCAGTGTACATCCAACAATGATAAGGAAAACTGGAGCAGGTATCTCCAAAAATCTACTCATTGGCTGTATCTGTGATTGTTATGTGAAAAATAGTTCCTAATTCCTTTGGTTCGCGGATTTCCACGAATCAGCCTCAAAAAGGGCGATTCGGCGTTCCGGATTTTTTTTTTTTTTATCACTGTCAATCCGATCCGCAGATTACGCAATCCGTTGGAGGATTTTAAAACATCAATGCAGATTGTATCCAATGGCGGTTTTGGATTAATCCGCACGGGTTGAAACTGGAACAATCCGTCAATGGATTTTACACCGCGGAACGGATTTTGAATGGAAAGCACGAGGAATTCCAGAAACGGATTTTGCCAGTTTTGCCATTTGCCAGTTCTCTCACTGTAACCTATTTCTTGGTACGCTGAATGATAGAGTTTTGCATGAAGATTATCATCCACCTTTTTATTTTTGCCACAAAACTCATCAGCCCAGTTCTCGTATATCTGATGTTAATTGAATGAGTAAAGCAAACCCAATTGGAAATATTGTCTCTTGGCTATCTTCATGTGGTCGGTCTATTAACACAGAGGATATTTTGCTATGATGCTGTGAATCATTTTCTGTTTCCGAAGGAGAGTTTTGAAGCACAATAAAGGAAGAGAGACGACCTGAGATACAGAATGGGAGGTAGTATAATAAAATGTGCACCGTATCATTTTTTTCTAAATCTGCCTATTGACAAGTCTCAAGCTAACATATACTAGCCCAAATTGGAACCAAGTATCTTGATATCTTAATATCTTGGTTAAAATTGCTAGACATACAGTAGATTCCTATATATGTTGTATGGTATACAGGCCCAGCTCCTAAGGGCATAAGAAGGTGATGTGGTGGGATTTATTATTTACTGATTGCAGAACGGCACTATTTTTATGTTTTCTTAAGTCAATCATCCAAGCCTCAAACCTGCAGGCCCACTGGAAGCCGCAATGTCATTGTGACGGGAGCTTTGTGACAGGCTATAATAATACACCAAATATAACTGGGTTGAACTGAACGAGACTTAGATATGATAAAATATAATTTATTCCTTGAAAAAGGTGAACACACGAGATTATACAAATAACAGACAAAATATGGACACTTACTTAAAGGTTAGGACAAGAAAGCCATCAGGATACAGGATGGGCCATTTCTTCCATAATTCAGTTTCAGATGTTGACATCACAGCAATACATGAAGATCATACATGAAGACAATTGAGTAAGGGGTGACTCTGACTTATATACCATTTCAACCCTTCTCTTGCACTCAAGGCGCTGAGCTGTCTAGCAAAAATCTCTTTGAAGGAGATTTTGGCTTCCCTGTAAGTGTGAAAACCGACACTTAAAAACACTCAGCCCCTTTGTTCTTGCCCTTAGCATAAACAATCAGGACAGTTAGCTTTTGATCACCGGGCTATGTTAATTCTTCAGGATGCGCTTCCTGCCTTATTTAACATAGCAGATGGAGTCTGCATTTTTCAGAGCAGATCCAAATCCCCATATACATTTTAATACCTACACATATTAAAATACCCGGCTCTGGTAGGTGCAGCGGGTCCAAACTTTCCAGACCTTAATGCATGAAGTGGTACACTATAGGGTCCAAATTGCAGCCCGCTACGGCCTTCGGAACCGGAGTTATACAAATATCACATAAACCGTTTCAAATTTTATTATAAAAATCTCCGCTAAACAGAAATCTCAGCGTTTCACTAAATCCTCATTGAAAACAACGGTCTCCGCCGCCATGGGTTTCAATGGAGCAACTCCGCCGTTGTCGTCAATGGAGTTTCCTGCCATAGACTTTCAATGGAGGAACCGCCGCCATTGAAGTCTATGAGAAAATCCACAAATCTTTACCTTCGTCCATACTCCGTCTGGTTGGTCTGAGGGGGCTGGGAAGGGGCATGCATTAAAGCCAGAACCTTGGCTATATGCCACCCAAATCCCATCCCTCTGGTCATTTCAGAACCGGAGATATGGACTTACACATTTCAACATTTTACACTTAGTCGTTTTTTCGCCATCCGGCCTTTCCCCATTGGAATCAAGCAAGGCAAAACACATTACTGGACCTCAGTCCAGTTAACCCCTTGCTTCCCAGGTGAGAGTAGAGGGTGGCCAAATGGGGTGTAACCCCTTTAATCCCAGGCCAAACCCTCTCTATCTTGACAGTCATCAGGTCATGATATTGCATATTCTTATTGGATGACCCTAGCAGACATCTCTAGTGTTACTGGCACATAAAAAAGGGTAAATATCTCTCAAACTGGGGGTTTCTAAATAATGCAGTTCAGTGCCAGCGGACCTCCCAAGTCCCAAGTCCTAAGAGAAAAAATTAAATTCTAAAAACAAGGGGGGATTGCTGCTTTAAATTGGAAGCACATTCTCCTAATTATTTGTATTTTCGTGCTATGAATTTATTTTTATCACACTGTATTTGATTATCTATTGCATTGCGTGGAGAAAGCAGGTAAAGCCACATTCTAAATAGTGGACATTTTTAAAGGTACACTTAATTCCCTCCAATGCCAAGTATATGTTTAAAGCAGCACTACATCTTTTTTTGTTTCTCTCTCTTTTTTTAGTTGTAGGATTGAAGCAAGGGGTCGCCATAGTTGAACCCCATTAATTTCAGTTACGGGGACTGCCAGCTTCCAGAGATGTTTACCTCAGTAGGGGGTGCTGGTATCGGTGTGGAGTTTAAATGTCCCGCGTCACGCGGGCCAATAGGAAGCCGCAAGGGGTGATGTCACGGCTTCCTATTGGGCCGCGTGACACGGGACATTTAAACACAGCCATTTTGTTAGTCACACAAGATTTCTGGCTGCAGAGATACCGCCATCCCTACGGAGATATCTCTGGAAGCAGGGGGTCCCCGCAGCTGATATTAACGGGATTCAGCTCTTGCTTCAATCCTAGAACAACAAAAAAAGATGTAGTGCAAGGTTTTTTGCTGCCTTGTCTATCCTGAAATGGCTGTAAATATAGTAACTGAAACTTTAGGCTGGAATTTGCTGCTATGATCTCTCCCTTTTCACTGTATCCTTTTCTAAATGGCTTTTAGATGCATATCTATAACGCAGATTTAAGACCATCCAACATAGTGCATATGAAAATAGGTACTTCTGTACACTGGTGCTGAGTGGAGGTACTTTCAAGCAATTCCTATGGAAGTGCCCTAACCTGTGCAGCTTACTACTCCCAAAACGCTTTCTGATTGTTTGGATGCTAACACCAGGTTAGACAATTTGTAACAAAATGTTATTTCTTAAAGAACTATGTCAAAGGTTCTGCTGATGTATGAAATTATCTAAATTCATATACAAATTTTTTGGTGTGCCTTTTTCTCTGACCAGTCTACTATCCCCCAATAATTGCAATGGTCTGATCATCCGAAAAATTCAAGTTAAGAGTCACTGTTGACAACTTAAAAATGGTTTAATGTAAAGGGACTGCCTCGAGTTACCTGTGATCACGTAACTTGTGTATGCGACAAGGGTTAATACCACCAACTATCCAACTGACTCACTTATCTCCCTGTAGGGTCCCTAAAATGAGCTATATCTCCCCCCAGTCCGTCACACTACACCTCAACATGCAGCCACCATTACGGATAATTTTACGGTCTCACCTCTAGGAGTCCTCGGTCCCCTGTCTACTAGGAAAAAGATGATTAGCACACAAAAACCTATTGTAGCAAAATGTGTCCAAAAATGCAGTTACTCTCTTCAAAGACTGCAAAGTTCAATTAGAGCCCCGAAACAGTACTTATTACATTTTAAATGTAATATACAAAAATAACAGTGCTTAGTTACAGAAAAAAAATATTACAACAAATATACAATATAATAATTGCAGACAGTTCCAAAATAGCCTGTCACGGGAGATCAGAACTCATCACTGGCATCTTGGCACCAGACAGAACAAAGCAGTTCAATAAAGAATTTTTATTCAAGTCTTAGCCAGCGAGCACAGCACCAAACACACAGAGATATACGCACGAAAATAGGGGCATACGGCGGGATCCTCGCTGGTTAGGTGCTGAGCGCCCCATTAAAGGCTTTTCCAGGGCTTTCTTCCACACTCCGTTGGGGTAGGGACCTTCCAGACTTGCGGCAGACCACTTTCAATAAGCCCGCATAAAAGTCCCACTTTCTGCTTCTCCAGCAAGACAGTCCATAGCACTGAATATTTGTTTCATTAGATGGCTGCAAATAAATGTTCCACCTTTCAGTGATATATCAAATAGTCCTCAGTCCGGTTCTTTTCCCAATTTATTCAGAGACAAATAGAATAAATCTTTTACAGCATCATTTCACTCACATCAGGTTTTCAGGCATATAGAGAATTTGGTTATAGACTGGAGAATCCTCAGCTTGGTTGATGTTAAATGACTCTGAATTCTATACATCCAAGAACAATCTTTATACATTTTCCTTAAACTTGCAATCACCTGTTTTTCTCACAATCAGCCAAATGTCCTCAGTTAATCATCAACGTTAGAACAATGTCTCTTCATTTAGCAATCTTTACTTTGATTTACAAAACTCCCTTGTTCTGTCACTAAGTAACTATAGGATTTACTGTGTTCCTAATCTTTAAAACCAATCTCTATTGCATTGTTTTACTAACTATTTCTAACTACCCCAATATAATTTCTAACTTAATACTAGATTTATACTCATTTTAACTAGTTACATGCTGAATATAAATTTGTATAGACAATATAGCATAATTATTATTCAGGCTTTAAATCGTCCTATCTTCAAGCACAAAGGCACTTTTGAATTTCCCGCTTGGTTAGGCTCCCAGACTTGTTTTCGGGTGTCTCCGGCACAGCCTCGCAGCACACCGTTTAGTTCACCTCCACGTCAGTATCAGAATGAGCTCCGGAACACTGATCAGGTTCCCCTTGTATAGATTTCCCGCTACCATAGGAAATACTGGTAAAAGGGCTGGCGACCAATCACAGCACGGACGGTGCTCAGGAACCAATCAGGATGCGAATGCTCGCCTGCATTGGCCAATTGGGGGTGGGGCTGAGAGAGTTAAAGGGCTTTGGAGGTAAATACAAACGGGCCAATGGGAGCAGCGCCTACCAGCGGGAGCTTGGCAGTGGCTTTCCCAGCTGGCTGGATATCTCTTGCTGGACTGGTGCCGCTCTGGCTGGGGAGGCAACCAAATGCTCTGCTTTTCAGGCTGACAGCCCCCTTGCCCAATCTCTGGCCCCGCCCATTCTCTCCTTTGTCCCTGCACTTCACCTTCCTCTCCAGTCCCAGCAGCAGCCATTTCTCTGGACATTTGAGCTACACAAAGGGTTTCTGAGACCTGCATGTGCAGAGACCTTGGCTCTGCTTTATTGTGGGCACAGACAGTTTCAAGAAATAAACAGGGATATAAAACAGAAAACCTAACATACGTTACCACATAACTATCAGGTCCTTCAAAGAGGCGTGAAGTTGGAAATAAGAGAATCCAGGTGGTAATTAGCAAAAACACACCCTCTATGTTGAAGTCTAATTTTATATCCCAAATAGTTTTTTATCCAAAAAACCTTTGTAACAGGAACAGAATAAGCCCACCCTCTGGGGCGTGTCCTGAACTCCCCCTCATCAAGGTCTTCATAGTTATGATGGGGTGACAGGTTCTATAAAACTCAAAAGACTCAGAGTAAAAATGACCACATAACTTTGTTTCTGTACCTCCTAAAATAATGGGACTCACCTTATTGTGTTCAGGCGAGGTTACCGGATGTATAGAAATCAGTCTTGTCTGGGGCAATCAAATATCTGAACTTTTCACTCTCAAAATCGTGCCATGTTTAGTATAATTTAATCTGTTTGATGTCAAAAGTCCCAAAAATTTATTTTGTAACCTTGTGAATTATATTGGATCTCATTTATCTTATACAGGCATACCCCACATTAACGTACACAATGGGACCGGAGCATGTATGTAAAGCGAAAATGTACTTAAAATGAAGCACTACCTTTTTTCCACTTATCGATGCATGTACTGTACTGCAATCATCATATACGTGCATAACTGATGTAAATAACACATTTGTAACAGGCTCTATAGTCTCCCCGCTTGCGCACAGCTTTGGTGCAGGTAGGAAGCTAGTATTGCTGTTCAGGATGTGCTGACAGGCGCATGCGCGAGCTGCCGTTTGTCTATTGGGCGATATGTCCTTACACGCGAGTGTACTTAAAGTGAGTGTCCTTAAACCGGGGTATGCCTGTATTTAGTAAATCGGTACAGACGTGGAATGTCTTCCTTGCAACACACCCTTGTTTTATCCAGAATACATTGGATAGATAGATACATAGGATAGATATACATCCCCCTTGAAGTACTTTCAGTAGGTCCTGGTTACTTTCACTGTCAACAAAGGTTGTGGGTCTATGGTTTTAATCACCCCACAATTCCAGACCAGGTCACACTCTAATGACCCCACTTTTAGACAGCAGAGAAAACAGACCATTGTGACCTGACCCCACCCCCACCCCCCAAATAAAATAACAAAGCATTTATTTTTCAAATGTAACGTCTAACTCAAATTAACCTTTTGTATGCTGGAGTGTTAGAAGACCAAATATTAGATATCGTCACAGTGATATTAAAAGATGATATGTCTTTCTGATATCAGTATGCTGTATTGTATATTTTAAATAATTTAAATTTGTTTTTAAACATTTTACTAGAAATGATATAGGCCTTTTAAATATGCATCTTGTTTTCAAACGTGCTCATGTTTACTAAGTGGTGCTATGCCATAAGACACCCGCTGACACTGGGAAGCCCATGCATTTGAAAGGACCGTCTTCCAGCACTGGCGGGTGTCTTATGACACATTTATTAAGAATGGCTGAAATATTTAACACTTTAACAATGTAACAACAAAAATAAGGAAATATAGTTACAGTAAAAACAAAAGACTGTAGGTATATTTTAATGTAAAAACCTCCTGATGAAGCCGTCACTACGTACGGCGAAACGCGTAGAGCGTAACCCCTCTTGCGAGATCCAGAGGGAGAGTGTCTGCTGTGGAGTTCCGGTGGCGTCTGCTATACGCGTTGAAGAAACCGGAAGTGACGTATCGGCTCACTGATGCAGCGCAGGTCGGAGACCGTGTGAGGAAGCAGCATCGTGCAGAGATCCCGAGAACGCGACTCGGCTGGAATCTACACGTATACATACTTGCTGTTTATCATTCGGAATCCTGTAAGCCTCCAATTTTTTATCAATGCTGGATAAATGTCTACATTTTAAGTTTTGGATTGGTGTCTCTCTTTTGGATTTCTACCTCCTAATTGTTGCTCCTTTGTGAATGGACATTACTTACCATCATAGATATCCTTAGATAATAGTATCTCTGATATTCGGTGATCATTAATATCTAGCTCTATCATTGTGCTCTTATGAGAGCTCTGCCTGTGTATGTGTATGTTAATTTACTGCACTATGCGAGTATCATATTTTTTCTTTAGACACTGACGCTCCCCTGATTCTTCTTCTTTGTACATTGCGGACCTTGAAACAGTCCTTAAGGGTTTGAGTGTTTGTTTTTTATCACTTATTGCACTTTATTTTTGATATATTTTGGTATTATTAGTCACTATATTTCACTGCATGGTTTGTGTTTTATTAGAGTGTTCGAGCGCCATCTAGTGCATTTTTTGTATAATGTGCTGATTGCGCATGCGTGACATCTCTCCTGATATTTGCCGGGACAAATATGGTCACCTACACTCATGCCACCCCATACACAGCATCTGCCAATAAATCTTATGTGTTTTCTGCAAGTCTGGATTAAATTCAGGCTCAATGGAACCTCTTTTTAGTAATTCAGTTCTCAGAATAACTGCTAGTTTTACAGCTTTGTCCATCAGAGCAGTCAAACATCAGACTGAAAATATCATCTATACAGTTGGCTGTTGCCAAATGATACGTGCTATATTTAGTATGCAGACGGATGAATAGAAAGACCATATAATATATGCAACTACATACTATAAATGAAAGCATCAGGAAATTTGGGAGACAAACAAAGTAGAATTCTTCCTTGTCTATTGACTTGCATTAGAAGAAAGAATCATTTTTTTAATTGTCAGGGAGTCTGCGTCATATTAGAGAGTGTGTTGGCCATATGCCCTTTTCCCTCTAAAGCAGCAGATTTCTAGTAGTCCTATTATTCTGGAGAGAATAATATATATGTAACACCCTTTCCCTATCCCTAAGGGAAATAGCGGTAATTACGGTCGCTGGTGCTACCTGTTAGACTTACAGAAGGCTTGAGCCTCCGTTCTTGGGGAGCCTGGGGTGACTGGGTGTTCTCTCTCTCTCTGGGGCAGTGCCTCCACCTATGAGGATGGCTCCTCATAGGAACACGTATACATTAATGGTATACACCAATAACACAATCACAACATGTTACAATAACTCTCTTTTACTGTGGTCCCACAGTAGGCCCAGTTAGTATTACATAGACCAATAATAACAATAATACAGAGATAACAATACAAACAATCTGGGGGTAGCTAGCCCCAATAATACTGAGGGTGCGTGGGCACCTATAACCCGGTATCCGGCAAACAACCCATGTTCAATGTATGTCTGAGGGCAGCGCTACCCTCCCCCTTGCGTTGGTGCACTTATACCTTCCTGGTTAAGTCCTTAACCAGGGAATATTTCCAGATGGAGGATGATCAGCGACACGGTCCCATGCCAAGGGGTCTCCGACAACAGCCCCTGACGTTTCTCATCCAGCTGCTGTACGATGACACTGCCCGCCAGGGGAAACTCCTTTTCTGGCTCTGTCCTGCTCCGCTGCTATCGCTCACCAACTGTGTGGTCGGCTCTGCACACTCCACTAAGGTGAAAGGACAGCCTGGGGCTTAGGGGTAGTGTTTCTGGACTAGTCCAGGAACCTGACTAGCTCTCCGTACACTACCTTCCTTACTGCAGTCTCCGGATCAACTGCACACGCCATCTCCAGTCCGCAAAGGAAATCCTGAGCACAGGACATCCTCTCTCTCTGTTTCTCTACCCGGTTTGGGTGCACCAAGATGGCCGCCGGACCATCTGCATAGGAGTCCCATAGCCCGATTTGGGTGTACAAAGATGGCCGCCACACCTCATAGGAGTCCCTGAAGCTGCCTCAGTTCTCCTCCAGAGGTGAGTGAAATGACCCAGCTACACTCTCCCCCTGGTGAAGACCTCAACGTACCTGCATGAGAAGCCAACATTAACATACAATTATATAATGAAAAATGCAATAGCATAACATATAACATAACTTAATAACAGCAGGTATTTAAATAGGTGATGGAAAAAAAGTGTAAATAGCGCTAGTGTAAACAATATGCAATATACAATATACAATATTAGAACCTGTGATACAGAGTTGATAAGGTAGTCCTTGAGCAGCCTGAGAGGTTGATCTGGTATCTCCCAACCAGATATATAGTCTGTGTGGATGAAACCTCCTGTGGCGCTGTGGGAAGAATGGACACTGATTCTCTTGCAACAGATCTTTTCTTTGAGCTGAAAAACCTCAGAGAATGGAAGACAAAAAAAAAAAAAAAGGCAAAAAACACCGCAATAGTGTATTACCCAGGGATAGGCTAGTGTATACAAATCAAGAGCAATTTATTAAAACATGACAATTGAGACATATAACATATAGACAATTAATAGATTAATCAGATATAAAACTTCCAAGCGCTTGTGCTATGGAAGATGTGCTGCTCCGCCTTGGTAAAATTGAAATCCTACTCACCGAACATGAGTAGGACATGTGCAAGGGTTTAGGGTCTTTTCCTCCAGAAGACACCGCTCGCTGTGGGGTGCGTCCGTCTATTCATGCGGGGGGACCGGCTTCAATACTCGTGGGCTCGTTGATCACTTGCCGCCGCCCGAGTTCGCCCGATCGTCTCCTCCGATGACGTCACCGCCTGGAATCCAAAGCTACGGTGTCCCTGAGTTGCCAAAAACCACTCCTACGCATTTCGAAACTCCTATTAATGGGTCTCTTCGTCAGGGATGGTTGCTACATGGGATTATGCTTCTATTTATACCTCAGAATGTTCAGATAGGATAGTTGTTGTAATTGTCTTTTGGGTACACCCTAATTAGAAGTCCTTCGTTATAGGCATATAATTACATCAAGTTCATTTGTATTTCAACATTTGTTGTACATAAAACAGTTTATACACAGATAACATGAAACGTAAACCTTGATACAAATCACATTAGTATTAATCACATTGGTATTTAATGAATGAAGCGCAATAAAGTTTTTAAAAGTTTTAAAATGACTTGCTATTGATTTTATTCATGCTGTGACTCAGGGACTGATATTTGTAATATAGTTGATATGTTAATAGACTCATTTTGAACTGATGTTCAAACTAGAGTCAAATGATAATTCCCTGATGTCAGCATGGAAAACAGCAATATCAATACAATACAGACATAATCTATGCAGATAGACACACAAATATGCATATATACTTTTAGTTAGACTTTTAATTATAGTTATAGTTGACACCAGAAACTTGATGGTCAGCAAGCACTTGTGTACATATAGTTAGATACTATAGATTAGTATATATGCATATGGATGCAAGCGGATGCAAGCTTGCTCCGAGACGACTGCTGTGATTCATAATAGGGTGTCCCTAATGAATCATAAGCCACCCTCTTGGGAGGGTGTCTCAATCTCTGACCCCGAGAATCTTCTGGAATGATCACATCCAATTCTTCCTCGACATCTTGTTTGGAGAGGCTTCCAGTGGCTTGAGGCCCTTGCCCTCTCATAGAGTATGACTGCCTTTCCGAATAGTCTCTAATAGGGGTGAAACTAGGACTCCTTGGATCAAGAGGCCGACTTGTTGAAGCCACTGGGTCTAACTCCTGATAAGCAGTACCATAACCCGGCTCTTCTTCATCCATAATTGAAGAAGATACCTCCACTGGATCCTGATTTCCTTCTGACAAGGGATCTTGGATCCCACTGGGATCTTCCCATTCCATCGGTGGCATCATGGGCAACTGATCATCCCCATTTTCAACATCCACCTCCGGAATGGGTAGCAGCTGGTTCTGGTGCCAGACTTTTACTCTGCCTTCCGAATCCTTGATATGGTAGACGGGGAGCCAGGCATCTGGGATTCCACTTCGAAGGGAGCATCGCTCCATCTGTCAGCCAACTTATGTTTTCCTGGTACTCCCAGGTTTCGCAGGAGAACCTTGTCCCCAGACAGAAACAATGCTGTATGGTGCTCTAAAAACAAAAACAGTAAAGATGAGTGCCAATGTATAGGTGTGCTGTTTGTTTCTATGATCCAATAAACTTCATTTTTTATCGTGGGGCCGCACACTTGTAATTTTTGCAAGCAAGCACTGGACGTAGTGCTCCCTTTTCTCTCCTGTTTTGTGCATGAACCTTGTCCCCAGCCTGAAGTTCCCGTTTGCAAAGTGCGCTATCATATCGCCTTTTGTTGTTCTTACTCAGCTTGGCGGTGGCTTCTTCCACCAACTGATACGCCCTATGGAGATTGTTTTTCAGTCGTTGTACATACTGATAATAGGTCTGTTGATCTAATATTGTTGAAATGAACATATTGTTGACATGGATGACAGATTGATGAAATGGACGGGGGGGTGGTCTCTGGAGATGAAATTATTAGCAGTATGCAGAATCCATTTTGTCTGTATTATCATGTCTCTGTCTTATCATGTCTCTGTCTTGTGTCTCATGCTGTGTTCCTGAAATCATTCCTGTGAGAAAGAATGTGTTTGTTGCGAGTGTATGAGTTTTGGCTACCAGAAGAGTCAAGGCCAAGCGGCTTATGGCTCAACACCCAGAACTATACTGATACAAATAAGAATAAGACACGTATAGGGATAAGATGTACCCTGACATACTTTGTTATGGTACTAAGTTGTTTTTAAGCAGTTGTTACTAATGTTTAGTGACCTTTAAAATGATAGGCTCAGAATAGGGAGTAGCCTGTGTGATCACCGAATGTATGCGTCACGTCATAATCTGCCTATTAACCAATGTTAGACTATGAATATGAAAAGTGTATATAAGACTTCCGGTTATGGCGCCAGAGCGGTAAGAATGCACTGCACTGGGATCCGCTGGTCTGTGGGGAGAACGGAGGTAACCGCAACATATCCGGACTGAAAATCCATAGCGGAAACATCAGCCCAGACCCCCGCAGTAAGAGGCAACAACTTTATGGAAACATACCTCACTAAGACCCGTCGGATGGCGCCAAAAGTGCAGCAGCAGCAGGACAAAGCAGAGAGAAGGGGAGAGGAATCCAAGATGGCCGACGGCTGACAGGCAGCGGCAGAAAAGGTCAGATTATGATATCATTGCTAAGGCTGTGGGCAGAA
Organism: Ascaphus truei; assembly: GCF_040206685.1. Taxonomy (NCBI): domain Eukaryota; kingdom Metazoa; phylum Chordata; class Amphibia; order Anura; family Ascaphidae; genus Ascaphus; species Ascaphus truei. The sequence continues at coordinate 226,750,016 of NC_134484.1, forward strand.
AGCTGCTGCCACAGCTAGAACAAAGTAATGACAAAATCAGAAAGTCTATAGACGAACTGAGAAATTATCTGAATGCACATACCTCCAGAGTAGAGGAGGCAGAAACAAGAATAAGCAATATAGAAGATGAACTCTCTGAGACTCAACAATCAGTTGAGGAACTGCGGAAAAAAAACATCTTGATGGAAGAAAAGCTAGATGATCTAGAGAATAGGTCTAGATGCAGTAATAGAGAATCATCTGAGTACCAGAGACTGTAAAGCGAAACCAACAAGCAGATTTCTGTGAAAAATGGTTGCCGAAGCAATTAGGATTTGCCGCTGAGCACACGATAAAGGTGGAAAGGGTGCACAGAATGGGGGTCATGAGGCCAGAACAAGAGAATAAACCTAGACCCATAATAGCAAAAATCCTAAACTTCAACGATAAGACGAGGATTATCAAGGCCTTCAAGGAATTAGAGCAACTGATGTATGACTCCAAGCGAATTATGATTTTTCAGGATTACTCAGTCGCGGTATCGCAAAAAAGGAGAGACTTCAGTAAAGTTTGCACCACTTTATTCAGACAAAAACAAAAAGTTGCCCTGGTATACCCAGCAACCTTAAGAATCTTTACAGACACAGGAGTAAAAACTTTTATAACGCACGGACAGGCAGAGAAGTATGTGGTGGAGACGTCATCGGGTGGAGGAAGAAACGAGGGAAGCCATGTGACAAGCGGAGAGGAGGACTAAAATGAGGGGCGAGACTCATAAAGGATCTAAATACTCGGATGTTTGACTGTTGCAAAGCTGAACGACCCAACAACGGTGAACCCACACCACAAGTATATATTGCCCAGAAAGGAAAAGGAGGGAGGGGAAAAAAAAAGTGTATACAGTATAAAGCCTGCTTGTGCCTCCCCTTGCAGAGGGCTTGACCCTCCTGTTTGATCATTCAGTATACTATGCAATAAACTACTCATTATCCACGAACCTGTGTTTGCGAGTTTGCAAACAACGACAGGTCATATTGTGTATTCCATTGGTGGACACTCTCAGGCGAATATCCACAGGTAATCCGGCTTCTCTTTCAAACATCTTAAAGTATTGGGACAAGCCAGTGGACTCAAGCCTAGTGCAGTTGTATGCATGCACCGAGTGTTCCACATGTTTACTCCATCTGGCCTTCTCGGGGTCACGCAGGGTACCTAACATATCTAGCAAGGTCTGATTGAACCGTTCTGGTAGGGCATCTGTCTTCAGGATGATAAGGGGTCATACAAGACTTCTCAATGTTGAGTAGTTTCAGCAGCTCTTTTATGAGTCTGCTCTCGAAAATCACGCCCCTGGTCCGAGTGCATTAGATTGGGTAGTCCGTAGTGGATGAAGTATCTTTCCCATAATACTTTAGCCACCATGAGGGCCTTCTGATCTTTGGTGGGGAAGGCTTGAGCATATCGAGTATAGTGGTCGGTTATTATGAGAAAATTTGCGATTCCCAGAGAATCTAGTTTAGTACACAGAAAGTCCATACACAGAAGGTCCATAGGACAAGAACTCTTCAGGTGGCCCATTGGGGCTGCCCGGGTAGGCAGTGCTTTATGCTGAATACACCGCAAGCATCTTCGGCAATGATGTTCCACTGATTCCCTCATTTTGGGCCAGAAGAATTAGTCTCGTATGAGTCCGAAAGTCTTGTTCACTCCCAAGTGCCCATGGTAATCATGCATGGACCTTAGGACAATATACTGCAGTTTCCTCAGCAGAACTTGCTGTATCCTATCTGGATGGTTGTGATAAGGAACCACCTGATAAAGTAGCATTGTCTATTTGAAACTTATCCCATTCTCGCTTGAGGATAGCGACCATGTCTGCGAGGGCACACTTCACGAAGGAGGGATTCTGTTTTTGAATGGCCCAATGGAGAGCTCCAGCCACATCTGAGCTTGGATGAGGTCCTTCCACCTCATTATAGTGTCTTGAGTGATAGACATGGCCTCAGGACTGCCGTTCTCAGTGGGAAGTGCCTCTGATTGGCATCCCAGGAAGTCCACCACTCGGAGTTCAGAGAAGGCTAAGTTTCCCTCTAGTATAGCAGCCGTATCGCACATAGCCCGAATCCCGGGCCAAGGATCTCTTCCCACTGTCCGTCGTCAGGTACTGGGTTCAATCCGGGTCTTTTGGACAGAGCGTCGGCTCCCGCGGTCAGGGAGCTCGGCTTCGGCGGTCAGGGAGCTCGGCTTGTACTTTAGGGTGAAATTGTAGTTGGATAGCGCGGCCAACCACATGTGGCTGGTGGCATCCAATTTGGCGGAGATCAGGATGTAGGTAAGCGGATTGTTGCCCGTTCTTACCTCGAAGGGTACCCCATATAGGTAGCCGTGCAGCTTGTCTACAATTGCCCACTTTAAGGCTAGAAACTCCAGTTTATGGACCGGATAATTCTTCTCGCTCAGAGTTAGACTTCGAGTTACGTAGGCGACAGACTGAAGCCCGTAGGATACTTCTGATGGAGTACCGCTCGAAGCTGGCATCTATGTGCAACACGTATGGTTTTTCTGGGTCGGCATAGGCAAAAACAGGGGCTTTGGTGAGCCTTTGTTTTAGTTTCAGAAAGCTCTCTTCACAGTCAGAAGTCCATTTCTAGCCGAACGGTGTTCTGGGGTTCACAGCGTTCTGACGAGGATCCTCAGGATAGATCTTCAACAAGTTATTCAGAACTTTGGCAATACATGAATATCCTGCCACAAATCTCCGATAGTAGCTGCAGAATCCAAAGAAAGAACAGAGCTCCATCACATTCTCAGGCCAAGGCCAGTTCACCACCGCTTCCACCTTGGTAGGATCAGTTGCCACTCCGTCTGAGGAGACAATATGACCCACATAGGTGACGGAGGTCCAACAGAATTTGCACTTGTCTAGAGACAACATCAAGCCTTCCTTCTGAAATTCAGTTCAGGACCTTCAGGAGATGCTCCTCATGTTCCTCCAGTGTCCGACGAGAGACGATAATGTCATCCAGGTAGACCAGACACTCTCTGGGGTTCATGTCCCCGATGGTTTTCTTCATCAACCGCTGGAACATGATGGGTGCTCCACAAAGAGCTTGCTGGGGTTCTGTGTTTTGTTAACCCATTCTCAGCTGTTCCAGCTGGTGGAGGTTAGTGGCTCCTCCTTCCCAGGTTTTAAGCCCGCCCCTCCCCACTTCCCTAGTTTGCAAGTTCCTCATTCTGCTGGATATAGGCCCACTGTGGTCTTTCTCCCTCCTAATAGAGGTAAATGAAAATTTTAATCCTAATAGAGGTATATTAGTATTTTATCTGGTATTGTTAGGACTTGCGAACAGGTGTCTGCCTTGACGTGGTTCGCAAGCTTACAACGCTTTGGCCAAAGGGTTAAACTAAATGACCCTATTTCAAGAGAATATATAAGTATTTTACTGTGTATTTCTGTCATGTTGGATGTAGCATTGGGCTTCTCTGTCGTCTGTTGTATACATAGGCCTGCATTCACCCATCTAGATATCAACAAACTTCAGAAGAAAACCAGGAAGTCAGACTGTGGACACTTTCCAACTAGTTCTTCAACAAACAGGACTAATTTATCAGGTTTATGCACTTGATAGTGCGCCAAGGACTTTGCTCTCTGTACTAACAATACATATGCCACGCTCAATAGCACTCCATTTTGACACATATACATATATATATTTTGTGGGGGCTCAGGGGTTTCCAAAAAGAGCTTGCTGGGGTTCTCTGTTTCGGGTGCTCCACAAATGCCTTGCGACATCTGTGTGAACTGATAGAATCCTAATGGGCAGACGAATATAGTTTTCTATTGGTAGTCTGGGCTCATAGAACCTTGGTAGTATCGTGAATGCAGATCCAGTACACTGAACCACTGACGGCCCGACAGGGTATTGAGGATCTTCTCGATTCGGGGTAGCATATATTGGTTAGGAACCGTGCTGTGATTCATGATGCGATAGTCCACACATAGGCGTACAGAACCATTCTTCTTCCGCACCACCACAATGGATGATGCGTAGGGGCTGTGGAACTCAGTTGTTGGTTCAAACGCATGGGAGGTTTTATACTGTCTAATTTTGTATGCTGCAATAAAGATTTTTCACTTTTTTCTACACTGAGACCACGATTTTTTAATTTATTCTTGATTAACAAGTGATCTGGATCGATTTAGAAGTGCCCTGGAACCAGTCTCTTTCTGCTCCTCTAGGCTAGGCTGAAACTAGAATCCTCCATTTTGAATGGCGATTCAGGGTATATAATATGACACCCGCTAGGTAGGGCTCCATGAAAGTAAAAGGTTGGAGGACCTTCTTTCTCCTTAACTAGAACCGCGATCCATAGCTTCTCAGGCCCCGGTCTGCGGCATATATGAGCATTTCGTAGGCCCGAGAACTGCCCCTACACCATGCATATATTGTTGGAGGAGGTGTGAGCGGGGACCTTCCCAAGGGTGAGCACTTGCTGGGGGGGGGGGTGTGATTTTTCAGAGCCCAGTCATAGACCTCCTTCCTGGACGGTAGAGATAATGATCCTTTACTTAATGTGGTTCTATTTTAAATCGGGCACCCCACGTCTTAATCTCAGCAGCGCCACCAAATGTAACACCCTTTCCCTATCCCTAAGGGAAATAGTGGTAATTACGGTCACTGGTGCTACCTGTTAGACTTACAGAAGGCCTGAGCCTCCGGTCCCAGGGAGCCTGGGGTGACTGTGTGTTCTCTCTCTGGTGCAGCGCCTCCACCAATGAGAATCCCGCGTAGCAGGATGGCTCCTCATAGGATCACGTATACATTTATGGTACACACCAGTAAAACAATCACAACAGGGTACAATAACTGTCTTTTACTGTGGTCCCACAGTAGGCCAAGTTAGTATTACATAGACCAATAATAACAATAATACAGAGATAACAATACAAACAGTACGGGGGTAGCTAGCCCCAATAATACTGAGGGTGCTTGGGCACCTATAACTCGGTATCCGGCAAACAACCCTTGCCCAATGTATGTCTGAGGGCAGCGCTACCCTCCCCTTTGCGTTGGTACACTTATACCTTCCTGGTTAAGTCCTTAACCAGGGAATACTTCCAGACGGAGGATGATCAGCGACAGAGTCCTACGCCGCGGGGTTTCCGACAACAGTCCCTCACACCTCACATCCAGCTGCTGCACGGTGACACTGCCCGCCGGAGGAACTCCTCTCCTGGCTCTAGTCCTGTTCCACTGCTATCCCTCACTAATGGGAGATCCCTAACTGTGTGGCCGGCCCAGCACTCTCCACTAAGGTGAAGGGACTTCCTGGGACCTAAGGGTAGTGTTTCTGGCCTAGTCCAGGAGCTTGACTAGATAGCTCCCCGGACATTACCTTCCTCACTGCAGGCTCCGGATCAACTGAACACGCCATCTCCAGTCTGCAGAGAAAATCCTGAGCACAGGACATCCTCTCTCTCTGTTTCTCTATCCTATTTGTGTGTACCAGGATGCACCACCCTATCTGCATAGGAGTCACGATTTGGGTGTACCAAGATGGCCGCCGCACCGCCACATAGCAGTCCCTGAAGCTGCCTCAGTTCTCCTCCAGAGGTGAGTGAAACGACCCTGCTACATATATTTGTTATGGATTGCAAAAACAGCAAATAGCTAAGAAAACCTAATTCAACTTTTTTATTTTGGTCCAAAAAAAGTATTTTTTTGTGTGCATTTTTCATTAAATACTCAGTTCCCAGTTTCAGCCTGACCCCTCCCACAGAGATAGGCGCCTCACTGTTGGGGATGAACAATGCCTCCGCTCTTGGAGTACTTGTTCCCCTGACTTGAGCCCACACCCTCTTCCACGTCTCCAAGCACCGCACGTGGCCCAGAACAAAGAATAGCCATGGGATTCATTGTGAGCTGGCTTCACTAACTGAATTACGGGCCCATTGTACAATGAAGCCTAACCAAATACAAACAGTCCGTTATACATTGAGAATAAACGGTTTTACATGTGGGACAAAACCACCAGGGGCTGGGCAGCCGTTTTGTGCTACCTAATATGCCAACTTTAACCCAGGCTTTGCAGTAAAGCTGTGTAATGCGGCAGGCATACTGTATGCTTATAGGGGTCTCTGTCAACATGAATTACAAGCAAAAGGTGACACTGTGTGCTCATTTCCATGTCATTTCCCAGAATCCCTTGTTGCAATGGGCGCACTGTGTGGTAGGAGATAGTGGTGAAAGGCCTCGGATCTGTGAATGTGCTCACACGTGATGTTTTCATTTGCAGTAATTTCATATGCCAAAGGAATGGTTTTGATCCTAACTTTGCCTCTGTCATAAAGATGAGCCCCACCTCTTGTGGCTCTGTCCTTAACTCCCACTCATCCATCTCCTGTGACATTGATCACTAGAATAGTTTTTAAAACTCAAAATAGCTCAGAGCATAAACATAACCCATAACTCTTCCCGTGACGCCTGGACTAATGTGACCTGCATCATTGCGTTCGCATGCTTCTCCCGGGGGTGTAGGTGCCATTCTTTATTTACTTGAGGTACACCATACATCAGATATCTTATATTTGGCAGATCTGTGGGGAAATGAATGTGACCTTTTTTGTCACCTTCTTTGCTAATAAAGGGGGGAGGGGGGATTTCAAGGATTTAGGCCCCCTTTTGAAGATGACACTCAGAGTTTCTGGTGGTGCTGGCTACTGTCACCACACATCCATGATATAAACATATCTTTTAATCCCAGTTGACTTCACATAGAAGAAAAATAGTTCTTTTAAAACTCTAATTAACCCTTTGTGTGATTTTTTTTTTTTTTTTAAGCACAACTACACCGAAAGAAAAGCTTTACCGTCACTATAGCAAAGATCTACTTGTGTTTGATTTGGATTTGTTTTTTTACTCTCCAAAGGAAAAAAAAAGTTACTGCCATTCTCGAATTATGGATTTCAAGTCCTGTGAAATTGAATGATTGTATTACAAGGGGAATAAAAACAAAACAAAAACACAATGCTGCATGTTTTTACAAAGTTACTTCTATAATGAATAGTAAATGAAATATTTCTCGTGGTTTTTTTCCTGAAAATGACAAAGGTGTTGAAAGAGGTTGTCATGGAACAAGAACTACATTTCTGACTCACCCCCCTCTCTCCTTTGCAGCTTCTGTCTGTCAAATCTTATTCCCAGCTGCATGGAGTTTGCACACACATACTGTGCCTGTGTAACTTGCAACAATGTTGCATTTCTTGCCTCTGGGCATGGAATCAGTGAGCTGCTACTGCAGTTTCTGAGATCCTCACCATAATGGGCTAGTCTGCCCCCCCTCCTGTTTGTTCAGAGATAGTCTGCCCCAAGACTATTCCCTTTACCCACACTGCCCTTCACTTCCTTTTCCACCCTGGAGACAGTGAGTACAAGACCCTTCTCTGTTCATCTCCCATGGTGAGGCCATCTCTTTTTACTGGTTTCTAACTAATAATCACCACTACATACCACCCACAAGTATTTGTATCCTGCTGCTTTTCCCAATAAAGTGGAGGAAATATTACAGGGCTTGGAGTGATTTAAAAGGGAACTGAGTTAATGCTATCGGGAGCCATTCACACATCAAACATGACCCTGGCTTCAGAAAAGTAAAAAGAGGACCGTGTGCCTTGGGGACACACACAGAGGAGCTGCTACCCACAGCCTTTATGCTAAAGAAACAAGCAAGCAGCTTACACAGCAAATAAACAGCAGTCTCTCACCACCAATGCACAAGTATACTGCTCCACGTTGCTACACAGAGCCACCAGCCTCTACACAGCAAACAACTACAGCTTTATGCAAAGACAAGTGAGCAGCCTTACTTTGCTAATAAGAATACAGAATAGTCTCTGCACAAGCAGCAGCTTTACTCTGCCAGACAGGGCAGCAAGCTTTATACAGCAAACTGCACACAGCCTGCAACCTTACAGATGAGCAAGCAGATTTACACTGGACACAGCCAGCACCTACCCTGCACCTAAGGCAGCAGCTTTGCAGATAGACAGTGCACTTTACACACAGAGCACCTAAGGCAGCAGCTTTGCAGATAGACAGTGCACTTTACACACAGAGCCTTGATCGCCTTCTCTGTCTTTTTGAGTCCACCCCCTGCACAGCCCCATAGTGAGGATCCACCATCTCACCTACCCCTGCGCACGTCCCCACGGCCAGCGCCATCAAGGGCCGCGCCACCGGACACCCGCCAGGACACGGGTCAGAGCCACCGGACACCTGTGAGTACAGCTACCCCTACGCTGCACGCTGCAGGACACCGCTCGGCATCATCTGAGACAGATGCCCATGACAAGGTAAAAGACCGCACGCCACACGCACTGGCTAAAGGCCTACACACACCTACAGCATGGCAGAACTCAGAGCCTCACCAGACATCTCGCAGGAGAGCGATCACTCAGACACAGAGACCGCTGCGCAACTGCAACAGGTGCAGGCAGGCGCAAGGCCCAAACGGGCAGTCACACTGACACAAAAGGCCCGCGAAAAATACGAGACTGACATTGAAGCGCACCGCGCTAAATTAGAGTTGGCCTGGAACACTACCACACTTGGGATATGCAATGTCGCCGGCGCTGGCAATTCTGTACAACAGCTCGAGCAGGCAATAACTCAATTAAAGATAGATCACGCATGCTACCAAGGGCTGTCAGAGGCATACGTCACTTACCTGGCCAGGGCTAACACCGGTGAAAGCCTGCAAGAAAGGGACTTACAGCATAACATTGACTTGACACGTGACAGCCGCGTGCGAACCTCTATCACGGAAGCCGAGAGTAAGAGGAAAGACCTTTTGCTGGAAACCGCATCGCAGCGCTCAAGCACATCCAGGCATTCTTCAAGGTCAGCAAGATCAGCGCGATCTAACTCATCCAGCGCTAGCGCAAGCGCTACCAAGGTGCGAGCCTCTGCAGAGGCCGCACGTGCCAGGGCCGAATATGGTCGAAGAGAGGCAGCCGTAAAGGCAGAAAGAGCGCGCATAGAAGAGGAGGAGCAGAACGCCGCCGCTGCCAATATCGCCGCCGCTGCGCGTAGAAAGGCCGAATTAGACGCGGATCTAGAAGCTCTAAGCAAAGAAGAGGACGCCGCCGCCATAGCCCAAGCCGAAGTCTTAGAATCAGCTGCGAGACAGGACGGCGGGGAGCAACCGTACAGACGGATTGCCTCAGAGGATTTGAGTTCACCCACAAGTATTTGTATTCTGCTGCTTTTCCCAATAAAGTGGAGGAAATATTACAGGGCTTGGAGTGATTTAAAAGGGAACTGAGTTAATGCTATCGGGAGCCATTCACACATCAAACGTGACCCTGGCTCTCCCCCCCCCCCATTTAAATTAACTTATCAATGTGAAAAGCTTCCTTAGATCCAATTGCCCTTAAACTAACAGTTTTACTCATTAGCATCCTGTTATAAATTATTATAGGCTAAAGCTGCTAAATTCCGGGCATTATTGAAGTCCCTGCTCTCTGATTGGTTAAAATTCTGGGCATTATCCAATCAGTAATGGCCCGGAATTTTTGGCACCCTGCCAAGTATTTCAGCCAATCAGCTTTCAGTTCTCATTCACAAAGAGGGAAAATTGCTTTTAGACAGGGGAGGTGATTGGACAGATGGCAGCAGCAAGGCACTGACTCCTCCCCCTCCCTGCCTGCAGAGAGCTCTCCGCACAGGAGCGTCAGGGGAAAGGTGTGTGTGTCTGTTGTGTGTTTTGTGGGTGTAAAGGGGCCAGCAGAGTGTTTTATTGGTTGTGCGTGTGTGTGTCTTCTGTTGGTGTGTGTTTTGTGGGTGTAGAGGAGGCAGCAGAGTCTTGTTGGTGTGTGTCACCCACAATGTAAGGAACGGGGACAAGCCATATGCCTTCCTGAAGTGCTGTCTGAGCCCCCAGGGAAGAAGTATGAATGCCTTCAAGAATAAAGAAGTTTGTCTGAATAAAGTTTCTGGCGCCCTTCATGCCATTAACGCTTACTACACCAGCCTGCATGGATGCCAGCACCCTGAGAAAGGTAACCCAACCACACTGAGCACTTATGCCTGAATAACCCAACCTCGACATAACACTCCTGTGGGCCGGGCAAGGAGAGGTTACAATGGATTAGAAGCAAAAACTGACGCAGAGATCATTTGAATGTCATTACCCAGAATCCCTGACTGCAGTGCTTCCACAGTAAGAGATAATGGGGACAGGCAGGTTGCAGACCTGTCTGAGACATGAAGGTGCTCACACATATTTTTATTTGCTATCCCTCTCAATATAACTAGTGCATCTCATAAAACACCAGTAGGTGGCAGACTTGCAAGGAGTTCATTCTGCAACAAAAATACATTTGTTTGTTTTTTGGGAGCAGAGCTGTGGTTACACCTGATGCAGTATGTTTGACTTGTGCCACTTCAGATATGGAGAGGTTTCTGGCAAATAAAATGGGAAACAGTGGGGCACATAGATGCAGAATGTTATACATCTCCTAATTAATGCATCACATAACCTCCTAAACTCCTAGTACTCACTCCCCAAGGTGCAAGCAAGGCCACAGGGCACAAAACTGGAACAGAACGCTTTGATTCATAGGGATCAGGATGCATCAAAATTGCCATGATCCAGACCCTATAGTGTAAGGGGCTATGAAAGTCTTCTGGGATCTATCAGGGAGAGGTATCCAAGTAAAAAGAGCGCTAATAGAAGTTTGTTTTGATGCATTGCTTCATTTTCTGTTTGCGTCAAATGTAAGAAAACATTGATAAAGCACCTTTGTGTGAAATGCGTTGGAGGGTATCTACCTCTTTGTTTGCTATGTTTGATAGACAATAAATACTTTTTCATTTATGATACACCTGTGTCCCTGGGCAGTGCGCTGCTTTTGTGCTTTTGTGCATTATTTGGACTACTCTCAGCGGCTGGACACGCCCCAAAGAACGTAGTGGACTCTAGGAGTCGGTAAGATTTTTAAGATTCTCAAGATTTATTCTACTTCAATGGATCAACAATACTACTACTATTTGGGGTAAGTGTTGGACTCATATATGGTTTTCCAATGAGGTACAGAAAAGGGGTTTAATATCATTTATCTGTTGCCTTCAGGATATCTACATATTCAGAAGTTCTTATTTCACTCACCCATTTACCCACTCCCTCAATGAGATCCTACTGTTTTTCATATCATTGAACTTTCATGCCAATTCTAGGACTGTTGGAGCACCCTTTACCTTTCCATATTAAATCCTATAGTGTAAGGGGCTATGAAAGTCTTCTAGGATCTATCAGGGAGATGTATCCAAGTAAAAAGAGCGCTAATAGAAGTTTGTTTTGATGTATTGTTTCATTTTCTGTTTGCGTCAAATGTAAGAAAACGTTTCATACATTTGATGCAGATTGTTACCCCGAGATGTTTAAGTCACAGTAGACCTGGTGGATATTTTGTGACACCAATTGAAAACATCCTATTGACACTACCCAAATCGCAAGATGACGCACACGGCACAAGATGAATATGACACAATTTGCTTCTATTTTGCTCCAAATTTGCCTTGATACATCACCCGTTACTTATCAACGTAGATAAATGTGTTTAGACGCACTGCTCCTTACTGTATTTGGGAGCAGAGCCGCGGCATATGCAAGAACAGGTTCTTACATCTGATACAGACTTTTAGACTTAGGGCACTGCAGATATGGAGTATTTTTTGGGGGGGGGTCAATAAAAGGGGGAAAAGAATGGTGCACAGACGCAGAATCTGATACATCTGATTATAATATGTACATAGGGTGACCGTATTTATGCAAATGTTGCGCATTCGTGAGCACCGATTGCGCATGCGCGGTCAGCGCAGAGAAAAACCGGGACAGTGGCCAGAAAAGTTATGACCCAGGAGAAACGGCTAAAAACCAGGACTGTCCCGTCTAAACCAGGATGACTGGTCACCCTATATGTACATCATGTAACTTCTCCCCAATTCCTCCTGCTGACACTCCCCAAGGTGCACGCTCGAGCAGACCGGTACAAAAAAAAAGGGGGATGGGGGGGGTTTGCACCAAAATTGGTATCAAATTGCATTAAATATAGAAAATGTTCTTACATATGATACACATTACATTGATACATTTAGCGAGACCAGACGTCCCGGTTTGGAGCACATGTCCAGTGTCCCGACAGTTAGTTTAAAATATTAAAAATGTCCCAGTTTCGGTGGCAGAAAAGGAGGGGGCGGGGCCAATAGCATCAGGGGTGTGATCTGTATCATCAGGCGGCGGGACCAGTAGCATTAAGTGTGTGGTGTGTATCATTAGGGGGTGGGGTCAGTATCAGCAAGAACGGGGCTACTCTGCTATAATGGAGAGACATACAGTACAGCTGCAGATTTGGCTACAGAAGGCGCCTGCGTGGTTGCTCCTTCTTGTAGAGCTGGTTCCTGTAGGGCGCTGTGTGCATGTTTTTATGTGAGTTTGTTGGTCAGTGACTGTGTCGGAGTAAGTTTTGTGCAGGTCAGTCTTTGTTTATGAGTCTGTGCAGGTCAGTATCTGTGTGAGTGTTGTGCAGGTCAGTGTGAGTGTTGTGCAGGTCAGTGTCTGTGTGAGTATTGTGCAGGTCAGTGTCTGTATGTGTGTTGTGCAGGTCAGTGTCTGTATGTGTGTTGTGCAGGTCAGTGTCTGTATGTGTGTTGTGCAGGTCAGTGTCTGTGTGAGTATTGTGCAGGTCAGTGTCTGTGTGAGTATTGTGCAGGTCAGTGTCTGTATGTGTGTTGTGCAGGTCAGTGTCTGTATGTGTGTTGTGCAGGTCAGTGTCTGTATGTGTGTTGTGCAGGTCAGTGTCTGTGTGAGTGTTGCGCAGGCCAGGGTGTGTGTTATGTGAGTGTTGTGCATTTCTGTGTGTGTGTGTTGTGCAGGTCAGGGTCTTTGTGTGTCTGTTGTGCAGGTCAGTGCGTGTGTGAATGTTTTTAATTTTCAGTAAATGTGTCTGCAGGTCAGTTTGTGTTTCTGGGAAATACATTGTGTGTGTGTGTATGTCAAAAATTGTATGTGGTTGTGTATTTGGATGTGGTGGACGTATCAGGGGTGTGTGCTTGTGTTTATGGTGCCTACATACAGATATAGCCAACATTATTGCATCTATTACTGTGTGAGAACGGGTGCAATAATGTTGACTACACCTGTATACAGTGGGTATGTGTAGGGGCCAGGGGCCCCCTAATATCAGTTCTGATACGATTCACTTGCCCCCCAAGTAAAATTCTACCAGCCAGCCCCAGGGTCGGGGCAAGGGAGAGAGAGAATAGCGGGGGGACGAGAGTATAGGGAGAAAGCGAGAATGGGGGAGAAGAGTAGGGAAGGGAAAGAGAATGGGGGTGGGAGAGAGAGAATGGGGGGATGGAAGAGAAAGAATGGTGGGGGGATGGGAGAGAGAGAAGGGCGGATGAGAGAGAGAAGGGGGGGATGGGGGAGAAATAGAATTGAGGAGGGATGGGAGAGAGAATTGGGAGGGATGGGAGAGAGAGAGAATTGGGGGGGGGAATGGGAAAGAGAGAATTGGGGGGGATGGGAGAGAGAGAATGGAGGGATAGGAGAGAGAGAGAATGGGGGTGATGGGAGAGAGAGAATGGGGGGAGAGAATGGGGGGCGAGAGAGAGAATGGTGGGGGGTGGGAGAGAGAATGGGGGATGGGAGAAAGAGAGAGAATTGGAGGGGAAAGAGAATGGGGGGGAATGGGAGAGAGAATGGAGGGGAGTGAGAGAAAGAATGGAGGGGGGAGTGAGAGAGAATTTAATAATACAGCATAAATGGGGACGCTATTAGAGAAATATCATTATAATATTTATTTTTTTGTCATTTGTATAAATATTTTTTTAATGTGTCCCGGTTTTTCATTTTACAAATCTGGTCACCCTACTTAAATTTAATTTATTTATTTAATGCACATGTTGAAGATTTTTACTCCAGAATTGCACCACTTTTGCATTGATACATATGGGCCATAGCCCACCAAGAGGTATATGGACTTGCTTCTATGGTGAATTCATATCAAGGCAAAAAAAAGTGCATACCTGGTGCACAAAACTGCGCCATATGTATCAAAGAACAAAATCCCATTTAAAGCAACAATTCCGGCTCTAAAGGTTTGTAATCCCCTGACGTCCGTAACCCCCCCTGTTCAGGAACAGTGGAGTCTGGGGTGGATTGGCTGTTCAATGGGGAAACAATATGGCTGCTGGGGGTGTTAGGGCTGGTTCCAGCGGCCAATAAAAAACCTGCAGCTTCATCAGGGTCCCCAGACTTCTAGGGACCGTAGATGGGACCCCCTGGTTCAGACAATAAAGAAATGAACATGAATCGGTTTCTTGTCGGGAACACGGAAACCAAGCCTATAAACTACTTATATTTATCTGTTGGACTAGTAATGACACCATAATGACTTTGTAAACAAAAAAACAAAGCTAAGCCAACAAACGTAATGGCTATGTTATGTATTTTAGTGATAAGCTCATTTCAAACATCTTCAAACAATTTGTTTACCATGCAAATGTTAAACGTTTAACAATCATTTAAAAATATTTCTATACTTGGCAGTTTAAAAATGTTTATTTTTTAAAGGTGTCGATCAGTTACATTTAATCTTTTCATTTGCCCCCCCCCACCCCCCTCTCCGACTGGACTGTCCCTTTAATGGTCAAAGTACTGATATACGTACAGTGCTAAAATGCCACACACAGATTCCGGAAATACATGAATACATGAATGAATACATTGAAGGGGGTTTGTCGACCACTGTTATAATGTTCATGGCGATCGGCAGATCATAGTGTTTTACTATTTATTAAGAGGGGTTAATTTATAACAGAACATTAATTATAACATGATAGCACAGGGGTAATAGCGGGTGTACCTGGTTTGGAGCTAAGGGACTTATTCTATATCTGCCTGTAGAAGTCTGTTTATTATATTAAAATGTATGAATGATCTGGCTACCAAAACGATGCAAAAAAGACATTGGAACGCCGCTCTGCGCAGTGGCGAACTCCTTAGCGGTCTGGGAGACATCTAAATTTAAAGCTAACTTAACCACCCCCCACACATTAATGTCCCCCCTATGGGGCAACCCGGACTTTGCTCCGGGGCTGTTGAGCGATAAATTTGTAAAGTGGACGCAGGCAGGGTACAATCGATTAAAGGACCTGGGGGGTAAGGGATCTATCAAGACGTTCGATTGGTTCAAAGAGACATCAAATTTCCCAAATTCAGAATTATTTAGATTCCTCCAGGTCAGGGCATTTTATAACAAATTTCCTGTTCGTCCGGCACGAACTAATTTTGAACAGCTGTGCTCCAGATCAACGGACACAAAGGGACTGACATCTCGGATGTACAGGGAGGTAGTCTGTCCGGCTCATATAGACCGCCCCCGACTGCGATACATGCGACAATGGGAGACAGATCTAGGGGATAGTTTAGAGGACGAAGACTGGGACCACATATTGCAAGCTGCCGCAAAGAGCTCAATATGTGTCACGTTGAAGGAGAACGCATATAAGGTCCTAATGCGGTGGTACCATACCCCAGTGAAATTAGCTAAATTTGTCAGAGGTTATTCGCCGCTCTGCCCAAAACAGTGCGGGGAATCGGCTGACCTTAAACACATGCTGTGGTCTTGCCCAAGGGTGGCCCCGATTTGGGAAGCAATTCGAGACTGGCTGCAAGGGATTCTCGAATTAGAGATCCCCCTGGACCCGTGGCTGTTCCTAGTGGGCAGGCGGCCTCAGGAAATGTCTAGAACGACACACAAACTGGTCACGCACTTCGCGACCGCCACCCGGTGTGAGATCGCAGCATTGTGGAAGCAGAATAAGATTCCATCTATCCCCAAAATCAGGAACCGAATTTGGCAAGTGTGCCAGATGGAACAGTTGACGAGTTGGGTCAATGACTCTGGCACCAAATTTCTAAAAGTCTGGGGCCCATGGCTAGACCAATCGAACATCCCAGGGGTGGACGCCGCTACAATTCTGCATTAATATACACAAATGCGTTCTCCTTGGACGGGACAGACAGGACATCGACGTAAGGATACACTAGGCAGTGCCATCCAGGAGTTATAATAGGCAGTAAGGTCAGCAGTGCCATGAAGTTGTCGCATCGGATCGCAGGAACCCTTCTCCAGAAGCCGGCAAGAGCACCCCCCCTCCCTCCCCCTCCTACCCTTTGTGCCACCCCACCAGTCCAGTGAGTCCAGTATGTCTTGTCCTGCTTCCCTTTATGTCGTTCGTCTGATGCTGTCATTGTTGACGGTTGTTAAAAGTGGAATATCTGTAATGTACGCCTATGGGAGGTGTGTTTCTGTATATCTGATATCCACAAATAAAAAATGAAAGTTGAAAAAAAAAAAAAATGTATGAATGAGAACTTGTATCAAGACAATTGAATGAGAATATGTTGTAAGATTTAGAATTCATATGTAGCCAAAAGAGATGAATTGCCGTTAAGGTTTAATGCATAACAGACGTTGGAGGTTGGTTTAGCTATCACATTTCAGGCCCAGTCTGAAATTATGTGGCTAAAAGTTCTTTGTTACAGAAACCACGGTGAGAAAGGGGGCGGAGTTAGTGATCAATAAATACAGTTGTATCTTGATTAATTCTCTCACATTGCAGCTTAGGCCAGGTCCCCAGTGGCAAATGCGGCACGCGCGCCACACCCCACAGCACAGCCCTCTATGGGGCAGGCCCCAGTGGCTGTGTGTGTGTGGGCGTGCAAAGCGCTGTGACGCATACGCCGGCAGGGAAAACAAGAATGTTGTCTTCCCGCGACGCGGTGACGTGGTTGGCGCGCACTAATAGAAGGGCAGATATGCCCCGTCATGGCCACGCCCCCCCGTCATGGCCCTGCCCCCGTGCTCCCATAGAGCTCACCTACAGACCGCCGATCGCGGCTTAGAACTGCTGCAGGTAAGACTGGGGTCGTAGCCTTAGATGTTTCTTGCAGAGACAAAAGTTTTATTTGTCTTTGTTCTATCGTTACCATCTGAAAGAAAGATCACATGTTAGCATCATTGATTGAATTTCAATCAGTAAGTAACATCTGTATAATAAACTATAACTGTCTGCGGAACAAGAATTTTGGGCACTATTGGAATCTTTATTAACAAGGAATAAGTGAAATTATTCTAACACTGCCGAATCAGCCGATGGGGCCTTTTTAGCCAAAATTTCCTAATAACTTCAATGGGAAATTTCGGGGCGAAGACGGTCCAATATAGAATAAGTCCCACCCAGAGTGTCAGCCTCCTGGGCAAGTCACTGTCTTCCTGTGCCTCAGGCACCAAAATTAGATTAAAGGGACAGAGACATGCTATGTTCACTGCCATCCCTCTAATATTATATATATATATATATAATATTATATATATATATATATATATATATATATATATATATATATATATATATTATATTTTATCTCCAAAACATAGACTCTTGGTTTTTTTTTTGTCCTTCTCCTTGTCTGTTTCCTCAAGGCTCTTGGCCTCTAACAGTAGTAATAACATATATGTGGTGTCTCGCAGAGTTAGAGGACATCAATACTTTATTTTAAGTAAAATTGCTTCCATATGGTATGTTGTAATTACTGCTGCATCACTCCTTCCACTGTAACATTTCTATGGCAGAATGTTTAAGTTCTTTCAAGACTTCAGCTGTCTCACATTTTAATCTCGTCTGCGCCTGTTAACTACATCCATGACACATACTGTCCCTAACTGTCCATGAAATGTCTGTAAATGTAACGTGCAATGATCTATCATCATTATGTCTGTGCCCGGGACATACTTGAAATCGAGAGGTAACGCTCAATGTATTATTTCTTGGTAAAACATTTTTATAAATAAGAAGTAGGGGATGAAGATCTTGTTGTTGGCAGGAGATTATCCAATGTCTCTGGGGCTAACATTTATAATAAAGTAACAAGGAGTGATTCCAAAAAATAGAAAAAAAATATTGCAGTGCCCCGCTTTTTTCTCCATTTTTTTGGAATCCCTCTTTGATACTTATCAGCTGGAAGCGCACCAACGGAGTCGGAACCTTCTGCAGGTTGTGAGTACTTACCCTCGTGGTTTTTCATTTATCCTCCTTATGACCTGTTGGACCAGGATTGAGAACTATCCTTGTTTGCTCTAGGGGTACAGCTTGTGAGTGGTGAGGAGAACCAGCCATATACCAGCCTCACCGGCAGATTTTGGCTCAAGTATCCCTGGATATACTACTTGCATCCAGCTGTACCTCCACATTTGAGCATGGACTGATTTATTCATACAAGATCTCCATTGTGTATATATATATATATATATACCCCAGCGTGACTATAACGAAGATCAGCAAATCATATCTTACCGACTCCATCAATCAATTTTGATTAAATCCTATTAACTGCTTACCCTGTAGCACTGGTTTTGAATTTTTGTTCTATTTCCTCGTTTATAATTAAGTACCCGGTGCCTATTTAAGTAGGTGCATTGTCGTCCTATAATCCAGCAGTCAGTACAACGTGCAATGCGCTGCTACAACTGTTACGTTTCCTAAAGGACATCCAGGAACTGGATCTAATCTACATCAATAAGTATAGATAAAGGATAAAGTATCTGTTGTCTAAATTTAGCATAGGTTGAACTTGATGGACGTACGTCTTTTTTCAACCTCATCTACTATGTAACTATGTAACTGTGTAACTATGTAACTATGTAACTATGTAACTATGTAACTATGTAACTATGTAACTGGGACTGTACTGAAACAAGTGAGGAATGTTCTTCATAATTAAGGCGTAGTGTTATTCAGATGCAGCAAACCTCACTGTTTATAGTGGTGCAAGCCGCCGGGTCCCCGTCCGTGGCTGCCGCAGCACCGGCGGATTATCGCTGCGGGGGTCCGATCCAGAAGCACGGACCCCACTGCGCGGCCACGGCAGCGCTATCTTCGGAGCAGCGGCTTTAAGCCTTTTCAGCCGCGGCTCCGGGGACACTAAGTCACGCTACATCTGTATATTTCAAGTAAAAGTGCCTCCTTATGGTATGTTGTAATTACTGCCGCATCACTCCTTCCACTGTAACATTTCTATGGCAGAATGTTTCATACAAAATAAATAAAAATCTAATTAGAGGGCACTGTTTCTTGTTTAAGTATTTTCTCAACATGTGACATCCCATACTTAGGCTTCGGATATAGTGGGCGCCCACGACGGAGCGCATGGCGTCACGCGCATCGCTCGCGATTATACCGCTGGCGACGCCGCGCGGCTGGAAAACAAATTGCTGAAATCTCATGAAGGTTTACATACCAGCGCGCCGCCTGGCGCTGCAGGGCGGCAGTCGCCTGAACAGATTAGCAAAATTGTTTTCTTGAGGCGACGGCCGCGTCACATGAGTTGTTCGGCCAATGAGGGCAAAGCGCTCACAGCTACGTTTCCAAGCCTCTGCTCGGTCTCCCTGGTATAAGTCAAGATGCCGCTCGGCGGCAGCGCAAGGTGACATCACAGAATAGCGCTGCCGCCCTGCAGCTCTTGGTATAATTGAGGCCTTAAAGAGCAAGTCATGAAAACAAAGTGGGGGATAATTAGCTTTAGTAATAGATTTTCTTTTGTTTTTATTGCAAGCCCTATATAAATCCAAATACAGCTTAACCCTGTTATAGTGCGACCCGTTATAACGCGAATTTGGTTATAACGCGGTTTTCACGTGGCTCCCGTTTAAAAAAAAAAATATATTATTTTTGTTTGAATTTTTTTGTTACATTTTTTGCACACTGCACACTGCCACACTGCACACACTACCAGCACACACTCTCACTGCACACACTCACTGCACACACTCCCAGCACTCACTGCACACTGCTCACAGCACACACTCTCACTGCTCACAGCACACACTCTCACTGCACACTGCACACACTCTCACTGCACACTCTCTCACTGCACACTGCACACACTCCCAGCACTCACTCTCACTGCACACACTGCACACTGCACACACTCCCAGCACTCACTGCACACACTCTCGCACTGCACACACTCCCAGCACACACTCTCACTGCGCACACTGCACACTGCACACACTCCCAGCACTCACTGCACACTCTCTCACTGCACACTGCACACACTCCCAGCACACACTCTCACTGCGCACACTGCACACTGCACACACTCCCAGCACTCACTGCACACACTCTCACTGCACACACTGCACACTGCACACACTCCCAGCACTCACTGCACACTGCTCACAGCACACACTCTCACTGCCCACTGCACACACTCTCACTGCACACTGCACACACTCCCAGCACTCACTGCACACACTCTCACTGCACACACTGTACACTGCACACACTCCCAGCACTCACTGCACACTGTTCACTGCACACTGCTCACTGTACACACTCTCACTGCACACTGCACACACTCTCACTGCACACTGCACACACTCCCAGCACTCACTGCACACACTCTCACTGCACACACTGCCAGCACTTACTGCACACTGCACACACTCCCAGCACTCACTGCACACACTCCCAGCACACACTCTCACAGCACACAGCACTCACAGCACACTCTCACAACACACTCTCACAGCACTCACAGCACACTCTCACAGCACTCACAGCACACCTCCCACTCCCCCTCCCTACCTTTGGTGTCGGCTGTTGAGATTGGAGCGGAGCTGGCATCAGGAGGAGGGGGGGGGAGGTGTCGGGAGGATGGGGGGGGGTGTCGGGAGGAGGGGGGGTGTCAGGAGGAGGGGTGGCGGGAGGAGGGGGGTGTTGTCGGGAGGAGGGGGGGTGGTGTGGATGCCGGTAGGGGGGGTGAGTGAGGAGCAGGCTGGGACTCGGAGGGCCGCGTGGGCTAGGCCCAAAACTGATTATGCTGCGGAGGGCCGGTAGGTGTGGGGGCCTCGGGGGGGGAGGAAGTGGATGCCGGTGGAGGGGGATGGATGCTGGTGGTGGGAGGTAAGGAGCAGGTTGCGGCTGGACTTGCTGTTGCTGGGGGACGTGTAGGGCTTCCGGCCACCTCTTCCTTCCTTCCTTCCCTCCTTACTCCCTCCCTCCCGATCAAGCACGCGGCGGCCATTTTAAAAAAAAATTAGCGCGACCCCGGTTCTAGCGCGGTCGGATCGGGTGGCCCCGAGGACCGCGCAATAACGAGGTTTAGCTGTAGTAGTTATAACAACCTATGATGTTGACCTGAATAATAATTTAATTTACAAAGTGCTGCAGTATAAGCATTTTATTTTTATAGGCACAATTGGCCCAAGCCTCATAAAGTTTACAATGTAGCTTTGCTGTCTGGAGCACAGGTAGGTGCTGCCCGACATCACACAAAGCTGGCACTGGGATTCAGTGTTCTCCCACTAGCATTCAATGCATGCCATGATCACTTTTTGAAAAATATACCAAATACAGAAGAATTTACAATGCATCTGATCTCAGACGCGCTATTAGAGAGGGTTGGAGTTCCTTACAATGCATCTGATCTCAGACGCGCTATTAGAGAGGGTTGGAGTTCCTTACAATGCATCTGATCTCAGGCGCGCTATTAGAGAGGGTTGGGGTTCCTTACAATGCATCTGATTCCAGACACACTATTAGAGGATGTTGGGGTTTCCTTACAATGCATCTGATCTCAGACGCGCTATTAGAGAGGGTTAGGATTACGCAGAATCTCACAATGTAATTATATTGTTCCTTTACCAAAAAAAGATTGGAAACCACTGTCCTAGGTAATGGTTTACCAGGAGTTATCAACTGTGGTGCAGGTAGGCCTACTGTGCAGATTCTAACAGTTCTCATGGAATCAATTTGTTTTCTTCAGTTTTGCAGCTGGGAGACTTTAGTAGAGAATCCCTGTTGTATCATTGCACAGTGTGAGGGGAATTTTTCAACTGTGAATGTGAGCTGCAGCTTTAATGTAAGTAAATATATTCACAGCATAACAATGGTGTTACTGTAGGATACCAGTGTTCTGAGTTGCTTGGACAGGTGCGTGTTGACTTGTGACTAAGTTAATGTGATATTATTTATTTAAGAAACTCTTTACGTAAAAGGATGTCTGGGTGGAATATCACAGACTGGGAAAGGCTTTAAGTTCCATGTCTGACCTTTAAATAAGCCTTTTTAGTTAGAAAATAAATACATCTTGGGCTACGGCCCCGATGTCAGCGCTACACGCGTGCCTGCCAGGCTGGCGGCGCATGCAGCTCTGTTCCCCGGTCAGTGCAGAGCTGCAGGGGGAAAGAGGGGGGGACGTAGCATGGGCGCGACCATGACGTCACCCGGCAGGTTCGCCCTCATTGGCTGAACCGCCGTGGAGCGTGGCCAGCGCCCCGTCGCAAGTCCTAAACACAGTTTTCCTGTCTTCAGAAAAATCTGGTTGCGCAGCGTGGCGGCCAAGGTAGGCAGAGGGCCCGGCTCCATTGAGGGACGGTTCTTGTCCCTGGAGCTCACGCCAGAGCGCGCACTGCAGCAGGAAGCGGGGATCTAGCCTTAGTTACTCTTGTGGGAGACTGTACATATTACCACGCTCCTCCCTATAGAGGTTTGCTGCTGGTAAAAGGATAGGCCTTACATATAGAAAAACAAAAAGAACGATTCCTGCGCTCCTACCAAATAGGCTAAAATAAAATAGTGATCTCATGAATAAGGGTTATTTAGTTAAACCCTTTGGCCAAAGCGTTATAAGGCTGCAGCCAACGCAAAGGCATAACCGAATTTGCAGGTACTGTAGCTACACTGAATATATGTAATTATTGTCCCATGGACTGCTGAAAAATGTGAGAATGCCCTGAAGTTTAAATAAAGCTTATGCTTTTCTGAATAGTGCCATTAAAAGCCAGCTTTTAATTGCACTACTCACAAAAGCATTTTTGTCCATGGGACAATAATTACATATATTCAATGTGGGTACCTGCAAATTCGGTTATGCCTTAAAGTTGGCTGCAGGCTTATAACGCTTTGGCCAAAGGGTTTAACTAAATAACCCTTATTCATGAGATTACTATTTTATTTTAGCCTAATTGGTAGGAGCGCAGGAACCGTTCTTTTGGTTACTCTTGTGGGAGGACGACTTGTTGAATTGGGGCCTTATTACAGCAACGTCATAAGTTATTTTTAAAACAAAATCATTTTGATTCAAAACATTTTTTTGCCTTTTACATTACTTCTGAAAAAATTTCTTCTGCGTCTGTGGAGGGATTATTCATGTTAATGGTTATCTTTAACCATGGATTACTTATCAGAAAGCGTCTAGAACAGGGGGGAGCAAACTTTTTTCCCTGCGCCCCCCTGCCGGCTGTCCCCTCACTCCCGCGCCCCCCTACTCCAACTTACCCGCGCCCCGGCGTAATGTCACATGACCTCGCAGCGTCATTTTTACGTCGCGTTGCCATGGCGATGCAGGGAGGAAGCCGCCGGAGCCACGGTAAGTTAGGTTTACAGAGGCCCTGCAGCTCCCCCGGCACTTAATTTAAGTGCCTTCGGGAAGCGCGCGGGGCCTCTGTAAACCCCGCGCCACCCGTCGGCAGTCTCGCACCCCCCCCTGGGGGTCGCGCCCCCCAGTTTGCGCACCGCTGGTCTAGAAGACAAATGATCATTAAAGGCATAGCCCTTCTTCCAAGACCAAAGTAAACTAATTACAGGGATTTCACGGGTTACATCAAGAAATGTGATTCTTCTTTCAAAGGTTCAAACAAATAAAATGTTTACATATTTATTTTAAAACGACTACTGTTTTCCTGGTAACAAAACCACAACTCTACCTCCCATGGCAAATGATTTCCTTTATTCTCCTTAGGAAGTAATTATGATGGCAACCTCAGCAAAACAAGTAATGTTGGAGAAGAATAGGTGAATGAAACTGTAAATTATAGTGTTCATGTTGAAATAATGTATTTTTTTATTTTTCATAGTATAGAAAAAAAGTTATATTTAAAGGGCAGAACTTTACTGCAATGGGTTCTCCTGAAGAGCCCTTAAGTGAATGAGATAATCAGAGGGGACACAAGTCTAATACTGGTGCTTTAGAGATTATTGAGGATAAGCAATACATAAAGCTCCAATCCAATAAAGCATAATGACTGATAATCTAATAGTGATGTGGAGTTCATTTTTCAGATATAAAGGATGACTGGGTGTAGGTGAGTAAGTGAATCCTGATATTAAACATTAACGGTCAGCAGTGGTAGTTGGCCGCCTATAGCTATAGAATCCCCTCCTCAAACACTCGGGTATCTTGCATATTGGAGCAACATACCAAACACGCCCAGAATATTCAATTGTCCATTAATCGTATAAGTGAAGAAAGGGGGGCCCCCAGCTTGTATGGGAATGGCCCGTACTCACAGACCTTCAGTAATTACAAATCTCAGTCAGTGTAGAACTCCAAAGGAGCGTTAGAGACAAAGCGCCAAATGCAGGCGCAAAACGCGTTAGAGATCTACCTGCCTCTGTGCGCCCATTTTTGATTCTCGCTGTGCATCGCCTTTTTCTTCTTCTTTTCACCTTAAGTGCATGAGGACTGGGATGGGAAACTGTTGCTGCTGTTATATCAGAGGGCAGGTGTGAGGTCGGGCCCTTCCCACATTCACCTATTCACTTGTGAGGAAGGGAATTGGGAAGAGTTGAGAGATGAGGGAGATTTGGGGCCATATTTACTTTGTGTTCTTAATTTATAAAGCACTTTATGGTGTTTTCAACCGAATGGGCCACATAGTACTTTATGATTTAGTACTACTGAGAAAATGTAGCCCTTTGTATTAGAAGATGTTATATACATTTTTACCACAGCAGCTTGGAATGGGATATAGAAACAGCAGATAAAGCCTAACCCAGTATCATCCTTTTTTTTTTCATGTTCTTTACATTAAAGAAAACTGCTAGGCTGGGTGGCAAGGTGGTTGTGTGGCAGCGGTCAGCCTGTAACATATCGTTTGTGCTAGAAGTAACATACATCTGTGGCTTGGTTTTCCATCCTAAAATGTGGTGTTCTTTATGTACTTTGGTGATTACTAATAAAGCTTTGTTATTTTACCAAAGTTGTGTCCGTTTTACGTGGTCTATTTGGTGCGTTTCTCTGTAATTTGTCTTTTTGTTCTACAGTATGCGCTTCAAC
The DNA here is from genome assembly GCF_040206685.1 of Ascaphus truei. Taxonomy (NCBI): domain Eukaryota; kingdom Metazoa; phylum Chordata; class Amphibia; order Anura; family Ascaphidae; genus Ascaphus; species Ascaphus truei. The sequence goes on from NC_134484.1 coordinate 226,775,186, forward strand.
TTAAAGGGGCTAAATGGGGAATTTTGTCCATAGAACGGCCCGGTGGGCCATTTGATATACAATAAGCCCCACACCCCAAAGTCTCAGCTGCATGTACATGTGACTTTATCTCCCTGTGACCCAGATACCAGAAATGAGATTGCAAGCTCTTCTGGGCTGGAAGTTCTAGCACTAACAAATCTACATATAGTGCTGTGTACACTGTCTGTACTATATATGAAAAATACAAATGATGTGTTATAATGCTTACGATGTATACTGGCTTGTTGCCCTACAACGCCCTATGTAACGTCCACTCTGTAACTCATTGTTTACTGAACTTCAAATATGACAGCTACACCAAACAAAGATAATATTGAATGTATTGTTCAATAGGTACTGTACTGTAGGTTCTCTGGATATCCTGCCTAGATTGTCACCCAGTGTGTCTCTATCAGGAAGTATAATAACTGAATAAGAAATGTATGTAACAGGACTGGACAGTATATTGTGCTGATGGAGCACTGGAGGGGGGGGTGGGGGGGGGGGGGGGGGTTACCTGCCTAACCTGTAAGTTTTGTGAGCACTTTTAGGTTCCACTATTACCTTTAGCCATAGTTATTATTTCCTAACAAAGGATTTTTAAAAGCATGCACGTTATCATTGTGTTACGAGGTCTTTTTAGAGATTTTGCAGTCCATGGCCCTTATTCTGTGAGATGTGAAAAGCACAGATGATGTCCTGTCGCATGGAAAGCCCCAATAAAGTTAATGGGACTTTTCATGTCATAGCACGTCATCTACGCTTATCACACCTTACAGAATAAGCCCCTATGACTTTTTGACTAGTTCCTTACATTGATACATCGGTGGTGAGAGATCAGTCTCCAGGCTGTGTACAAAAATAAAGTAAAGCCAGGGAACAGAATCTCCACCAGATTTAATAACAAACAAGAATACTGTATCCACTAAAAGCGCCGGGATTTGTTTTCTTCTTTGGGAAGTCTGGTGCTGATTCATTGCCCAATGTTTTGCTGCCAGGAACATCTGTCCCCTGTTCAGTATGCTGTGAAAATATCTCCCCACTGCTGGAAAACTGTTCACGGGAATAAAATATTCTCCACGTGTCTTCACGGCAATTTGAGTAGGCGGGCAACCTCCATATTCCTAGGGTATGCGGAGTAGCACCGCTTAGTACATATTGCCCTTAATTCATTAAACGTATTATTGCCATTAGCTCACTGGAATGGGAGTTAAGCTTGTTCGGTTGCGTTGAGCCATAACAGAGCGTAATAAATCTGGGGGCACCTTTAAATCTCTTACAGCAAGCAGTACTTTAGGCGTGTTTATCACACAGTACAGCAATGTGCGGCAGGTTGTACACAGCTTTCTAACGCCGCAGAATATCAGCGTTCCTGTAGGAGTCAGGGGCAGTGATAATGCAGAATAACACAACATACTGTTCCCACCATAACACGACACTGGTTCAAATAACCCTGACTACAGGTGTATATGAGGTTATTCATCAAAGGGAAATAGTGCCTCTCTGGTACTACTGCACGGAAACGCAAATGCGAGGTCGAATAGGAGTTTCTGGGCGGTAGTGCCCGAATGGCACTATTGCACTTGAATGGTTAACTCATATACAGCACACGTGCAGGTGATATTTGAACGTTGGAGCCTATGTCATAGAGAAATGTTGGTTGTTATCACTAACCAGGCGAGGAAAGATATAATACAGCAGCACACGTGTGAATATTCCACGTTTAATGTTGCTAATAACAAGGCATTCAATTGTTTGAAGTGCCTATTTTTAGATTGGTATTTACTGCTGGTCAAAGACACGTGACGCAGCCCCAAACATATCGCGGTTAAAACAAATGCGGAACTCTGCACACTATTATTCAGAACAGTTTTATTCCCATTTACTTTATGAGTCTTGTCCATCATAAAGTCACCTTTCAGTAGGGCTGGAACGCTTTGTTCCTGTAAAGCCGAGGTTGGTTGTATGTGTCATGGAGGAAGATTCCTTTAGTGTCAGGGGAACCTGCTCTGGCAGCAGACACACATTTCGGCACAGTAAGTAATACCCACCCATTACCGCAGAGATAATTAAAGCCTCCTGGCAACAGACTGATCTTTCAGCGAAGTATATTACGGTGCAGGAGACTGGTGATGGAGAAAAGAGAAAAGTAGGTAATACACCTTCCAGCCCTGGGATTAGAGGTCTCCGTGGTCCTACTTGTAGCTTCCTCCCTTGACTGACTGGAAGTCGATTGCTTAGAGAGTGGGAAGCATTAGCATTCCAGCTCTGAATGGGATTGGCTTCATATAGGCTATTTATAAACCGCAGCTCCAGGAATCACAAAGTCAAATGTTAGAAAGCAGCGAGCTGGTTGATGATTGATAGCTTGATTGCTGGTTGTGTCGTCAGTGCTGCGATTGTCAGTGTGGATAGAGGGTTCAGTAAAGGGTCTGATTGGAGGACAAGAAGGGATATAAATACTGTATGTGGGGGATAATAGAAGAACCCATAATACTGTGCAGATCATGCAGATTAGGGGCCATATTAATAAATGGTGTTGCAGTGCCAATCCCTCCTAGGACCAGAGTACTAATAGCAGTGACAAGTTTCTGAGGTTAAATCTGGATGATAAATGCACTTATACTGTAAGTACTATTACATTTTTCATAAAGTTACTTTGTAATAAATAGGTTTGTTGTTTCACTGTGTTTTCATGAAGTGTTTGCACAGGCAATGCCCCCTCTCTCTCCCTCCCCTCATCTTTATTGGCTTTCTGCATGGGCTAAGAGTGAAGATTGATTGACCAACACTGTCCATTCAGAGGCCCCTCAGAAATCCAATGTGTCATGTCCCGAGGAACTAAAGAAGCCAAATCATTACCATGGCTAGATTCATTTAAGGAAGCTTATTAGAGATTGTAAAACTGTTTATAAAAGGTTGTTTCTTAGCCTTGCACCTTCTGGCCGTGGGGTGGCCAGAATCTGAGGGTAGTTGGAATGAAATGAACCAAACATATATGTCCTGTCTATGGAAATGAGAATTAGAGACAATGCTTCCTGGGTTAACCCCTTCAGTACCCTATAAGTGGACAAGATACTGTATGAAGGCACCCTGGAGGCCCTTATGACGAATGCTGTACGTCTTCGGGTTCGCCTTGTTTTCTAGGGGGGAGTTTGTGATCAGCGCTCCTGAGGACCGCTCACTGGGAACTAAGCTGAATGGAATGCTCTACATCAGGTGTGCGCAAACAGGGGGGTGCAACATCATTTTGGGGGGGCGTGGCGATTACAGAGGCCCCGCGCTCTTCCCCAAGGTATTTAAATTAAATGCTGGGGAACCGGGCGAGGCCTCTGTAACTCACTTATTGTGATTCAGACAGCTTCGTGCAACGCAGTGTCAAATGACGCCACGGGGGTTCTGTGATGTCACATGACCCCGTGGCGTCATTTGACTCCAGCAAAAAGGTATGGAGGGCATGAGCACCGGGGGGAGCAGGCAGGGGAGCGCAGCTCCAAAAGTTTGCGCACCCCTGCTCTACATCAACAGAAGTAGGAAGCGTGAGCGATCAGGAATGAGGTGGCAAGACTTTCTGACACTGAAAGGGTGAAACTGGTGCTGCCACTATAAAGGCCAGTTTAATCCACATGTGAATGAATCTTCTTTACAAGCTTTTTAAACAACTTACCAATGTGTTTTCCCTCCCTGGAAAGGTTTAATCAACTTTAAAATGACAACTTCAGTACTCTGTGTCTTGCGAAATACAGAGTAATATTTTTTCAACTGGAGCACCGTTGTGGTGTCACATATACAACAGTTATTTCTTTAACTTAGCTGTGTACAAGACTGGTTTTGCATTACACAAATAGTTAGAACCAAGGCAATAATCAGAGTGTCAGCGTATCCTTGGAGGGTGTGTGCAAACATCCGGGCTCTTGTGACATCTGGGGGGTGTGTTCCCCCTGTATAGTTTCCTATTGGCTGCTGAGCTCCACCTAGGGAATGTCCTTTGGCTTATAGCTTATCAGAGCATGTGAACTGATCAACACAATAACATGTTTATGTCTTGTAACCTGTATTGACACAGCCATGAGGCGCTCACAGTATTGCAGGTGTCCTTCCAGTGGTGTAGCAATGATTGCTCTCAAACGCTAATGGGATTAGTATGGCTTAGTGTAAGAAGTTAAAAAAAAAAATGTATCTGTCATTACCATGGTATCATATTTGATTTGCTGACGCTATAAACAGTTGCTGATATATCTGAGAAGTATTTGGAGGATGTAGTAGGTGGAAGTTATCTCTGAGCACTGTAAGCCTGCTATATGAATTTAATATATAATGTTGGTATATTGCCCTCTGAGCATTCCAAAAAATATATATATATATATTTTGTTTTTAATTATTTTTTTCTAGTGTTAAAAAATCATGATTTCCTTAATCACTGGTGTCTGCTGATTAACTTTTCAACTCCATTTGGCTGTGGGAAGAGCTTCCTTTTGATCTCCCTCACACTTCACTTACATCTCCTGAATGAAGCATCTGATTTAAAGAACGAAACAAAAGCAACTGAACGGACAGGAAAAGATCTATTAAAATAAGTAAAATAAAATGCAATAACAAAATCATGATCAGCACGGACTGCTACTTTAAAGCAGCTAATGGAGCAACACACTGCTCAATTTTTTACACTCTTTTGCATTACCTGTACAGTACTGGTTAAGGGCTGTTATTTATAGAGCCATACAAGGCCCTCCAAGTTGATGTATTATACGGTGTATGGTCCTTCTTTTTTTATTGTTACAATACATTACATTTTCATAGCTGCATTCATTTTTCAAACAAGGAGGGAGTTCTGATACATCTACTGTAGTTTGGAGCATATATAGAGACTTAAAGCAGCAATTCTACTTCCCCCTCCCCAGACCCTTGTTTTCCCCCTTTCTTTTTTGCTTATATGTAACGCATGTGACAATGTATAATTCTACATTTTTACCTGTAGTCGCTTGGTGCTGGCGTTATAAGTCTGTCAAAATCCTGATTGTGTGCCTAACTAAATGGCCGCCTTCTAACTTTGTGCTGCAGTCTGGGAAATGCTGCAAAAACAGGCAGGAATGGCGGTGCACTGTAACCCGGTAATGAAATGCTGGACAAAAACCGTTAAAAACGATGTATTGATACATGAACAAAATCACATCGCTCCAGGAAAAAACTCTGACACGTTTCATACTGTAATGTACTTTATCAAAGAGAAATGTGACATGCTGCAGCTGTAAAGTAACATTATATTACTTAGTGTAACACATTATTGTTACAGCTTTCAGAGTAATAGACAGTGTGTTTGGAACACAGCAACAGATCTGTTTGTGATACTTTTGTTGCCAAATGGCAGAGCTCAGAAAAGTGTGTGAGGACCTGATTCAAGAGAGGAAGTGGATGTGACTTTCCAAATGGTTGCTGTAACAACCAATGGATGTTCAGTACATTTAAAGAGAACAATAAAAATGGCATTAGGAGTTTAAAAAAAATGCAGACAGTATTATGTAATATTACAGAACTGATTTATTAAAAAAAAAATATATAGGATTTTTCACATTTTTGCTGCTTTAATTGCAGTTACATTCACATAGCGCTGCAGCTATTTGGACAGGCGTGTGCATAGTTACAATGACGTCATCTTGTGGAGTGACTGGAAAACCGCTCACAGCTATGCACAAGTGTAACATTTTTCTTCATTTTCAAAACAGAGACATTTTTGCTTTTAAGGATTGAATTTGTTTCAGTTTGTTTACATTGCTAAATTGTGCAGAAAATGTTAGTTATGTTTATTAGTTAAACGGCCACAGTTAGTGGCACTGTCGCATTATCAGCCTCAGACTGGCTATCCTTTAGGTTGGTGTATAGGTCCAACTCAAGCCATCATCTTGATTTGTGGTCTTTCATTCAATATACTTTGAAACTGCCTTCTCCGTGCTTGAGAAAATGCTAGTCCTATTCATTTAAATAGAGTTAAACGCTTCTCCAGCACAGGGAAGGCAGCTTTACAGCACATGGTACTACTGCACATCCTCAGCTCCTACAAGATCACAACGTATTACTAAGTGATGAAGGTTCCCTTGTTGTGAAACATTTTACGAGCCATCTAGTCTGAGATCATGTTCACATGTAAATTGTTGGAAGCATGTCGGGACCTTATGACTGTGCGTCCAGCTCTTCTCAGAAACTGTTTATGTCCCCTGTACAACGTTTTCAAGCTACAAGATGACATGATATGTGGAGGTCAACTGAGGCTTGCTAAAAACAAGAACCATTTCTGGTATAACAATTTGTTGTCCTGTTATTGGTGTAACATATTTTTCAAGCTGTAGATAAAGCTTAAAGGCAAATATTATTTTTGGACGGTACAGTAATAATGTAATCACGTTGACTATATTGAAGCCCTTTAGGGAGAGAGAAAAGAAAACTGCAAGTGAAGTTTGAGAAGTTTTAATTGAGAGTTTTGCAGTTATCCAATTACCAACAATGGAATCATTATAGTGATCTGTCTGGTACTCTGTGTCCCACTGAAAAACTAGAGGGAAAAAAACACTTTGGAATGGAAATTCCATTCCACTTGAACCTTTTCAACGTTTTAATGATGTACCAGCTACGTAATAGGCACTTACTCATTTTCTAGAGACTCATCAGGCTGACTGCGCCAATGGAGGGGCCTGCAAGATCGAAACAGGAGTCACTTCTGTTTCAGGCATCCGGGGCGTGGTTATGTCATATGATTGCTCCTGGAGCAATGACATGACCTGGGAGTTCCTGAGGCCTGGTTGCACTGTGGTACTGCCCGACGACGAACCCTCTAAGGTTCAGAAAAGACCCAGAAAGAACATCAAAACAAAACAAAGTAATATTTATTGGTCAATAGCAACTACAAGGTGCCGTGGGTTGCCGACGTTTTGGTCCCAAAGGACCTTCCTTAGGGCAAGGAGGAAAGAATGTGAGAGACACCCACCTTAAATACCACCACCAAGTGCTGGGAAGAGCGCAGCAGGAAACAGTGCTAGGAGCGCAACTCAAGAGACGTCACAGAATGTAGTATAGCATGATGACAAAAGTAAAAGAATTAAAGGTGCCGGCCTAATTCCTTAGTCATTTTACATTAAAGTAAAGACGTGAAAGGGATTCAATAAATCATATAAAGTTGAAAGAAAAAAAATGTCCCGGATGTTATGGGTACTCATTAGCAGACAGACCACCCCCCTGCTAACTCAACCATACACCGTGACAACTCTCACAACAATGCCAGGCCCCTCTTTGCTTTCCTAATGCCATCTTAGTCCAATTTATACTTAGGATCCAGTGCTTGCACTGTATATTTTAGCACATCTTATAAAGACAAATGACACAAGTCACATTTGCAACTACTATTTTTTGGACACACTGCTGTTTTTATGTATGGGTGTTATGATGAAAGACACCGCAACGACACGTGGGTTTGTCTGAATATAGACTTTTTATTTATCTTTAAAAAAGGTGGAACAAAACAGCTTATCTTCTGCATATAAACGAAGGACAAAAACATTAGTCCTTGATTAAGGCTTTGTCCTTTTCCCAGCCAGGGCAAGTCAAGTCCAGGATACACAATAGCAAGAGTTCCACTATAAACAGACCGTATTGCAGGCTTTTCTCCCTCCAGAGCTCCAGCGTGTCTCTCCCTGTTTCAGACAGGAACCCAGGGCACTGAGAGCTACAGACTTTTAAGACACTCTAAGGCCTCGGTCCCGCAGCGCTCGTTGGCGCGGGCGGCCATGTCGCGAGTTCCCCACCAGCAGGGGAATCCTCGCGAGCCGGTCCCGGTCCCCCCTGGCGGCACAGCTGACTACACGCTGTGGCTCGTCAGCCGCTATGGGACACAAGAAAATGGTGTTCCCTAGCGTTGACGCGTCACGTGGTGTGGCTGTGAGCCAATGGGGAGGGGAGGCTTCGGGAGGAGGAGAGGCTTCGTGGAGCGGGGAGAGGCTTCGGGGAGCGGGGAGGAGTGTGGAGTGAAAGCAGGTGAGTGCCTGTCTGTGTGTGTGTCTGAGTGCGTGCGTGCCTGCCTCTGTCTGTCTGTGTGTGTGTATGAGTGCGTGAGTGCCTGCCTCTGTCTGTGTGTGTGTATGTATGAGTGCGTGAGTGCCTGCCTCTGTCTGTGTGTGTGTATGTATGAGTGTGTGTGTGTGTGTGTTTGTTTGTTTTACTTACCCTCAGCAGCTCCAGCTCCAGCCCGAGTCCGTGGAGGGAGGGGGGGAGAGCAGCGGGTCCCTCCGCTCAAGCCACGCCCCCCTCCCTGTCAAGCCTCCCACTCCCGCCCACCTCCGGCTCCCGCTCCCTACAGACCGCATATCGCGGTCTGTGTATGTCAGCGCACCGCCTGTCTGCAGTGCGGGCGCGCTGACTCTGGGAGCGGGGCCTTAGCCTAACGAGCGAGCGAGGTGTGCAGGCTAATCAAGTCAGCCTGTTGTCAGACTGAGATTTAACCTGATCAGTGCTGTGCTCAACCTTTAAACATTGGGATCCCATGCATTACAATCAGATAGGGAATCCACCGTCACAGACAGTATGAAGTAACTTGATGTTCTGAGACTAAGGGGGTTATCCATTACATTTTGACAGTGCTGATCTTGGCGTTATTGCATGGAAAATCCCAATGATTTGAATGGGAGTTTCCGTGTAATATTTTTCCAATCGGCACAATTGCAGTTTAATAAATAACCCTCTGACACAATGTATCGAACTTGTGTGAAATGCGATTAGGTAGACAGTAAATTGTATTTTTTTTCCTTTGTGCCCTGCAAGGAAAAAACCTTCTTAATCAAAATCCTTACATTTGAAGTAGTCCAACTCAGACGTGATTTATGCACCAGCAACAAAGGAAATGATTAAGGAGTATATCCACAAAGCATTAACTTTCATGGCCATTAGTGTTAATGATATGCAAAAGAGGTGTGAACCAACTCAACGCATATCCCCTGCAGGCTGTTGTCGTTAACGCAGGCTATAGCACTGTTTCATTTTAGATAATGGCAATATCTGGCATTAGGTGCTTCTAGCAATATCGGACGCCAAAGTAAATACCCTGGACTAGGAGACAAATGTAGTCAATACCTATGTATTAACCCCTTGGAAGCCATAGTGGCCATGAAAGCATGCATTAAGTATGTCTTCATGGCCACTAAGGTACCCAAGGGGTTAATACAAATACCCTAACTACCTTACTGCCCATTGTATGTCATAGAGGTACTGTTAACTGGCCCCCTTAATACCCCCGGGACACCTACCCCATAACCAATACCTCAACAGTCCTAGCTATTAGCACTACTTGTCAATATAACGTGCGTGTGTGTGAGTATTTAGGTAAATATACTTAGGTTGACCATTTTTTTCAAGTAAAAAAACAGAACAACTGTCGCACATGGGTGAATATTCCGCGCCGACTGCGCATGCTGGAACGGCCAGACCCGACCGGGGACGCGTGAACTACCCACATCGATCGCGTATCCGTTGGATCGGCTATTGCTGTTCACGCATGTGCAATCAGCTCTTGGCGGCCGAGCACGAGTGATTGGCTCTTTCCAGCAGCGCAGTTGTGATAGCGTACGGCCTGTTTGTGCAGGCGCCAACAACAAACAAAAAAACCCGGGACGTTTTGGCACTTTTTAAAAAGGCCCAACGTTGGGACACAATGCCAAAAACCGGGACAATCCCATAAAAAACGGGATGTCTGGTCACCCTAATATATACATACATACACATTAAAAAAGTATTTAAAAGGTTTAAAATAACCAATTAAGTGTCCGTGGGCCTACCTAAGCTCTCTCTCTTGACGTACTGTCTATTTAGTACGAAATCAAACTTGATACATAGCTTCTAATGTCATTACTTCTGTGTTATGATCAGAATAGTAAAAATGCCTAGTGCAATACATTATCGGTATAATGCAAATCATCACTGTTAGGGGAATCTGATTTCATTCATTGTAATTATTTACACTACGTTATTTTTTTATGCCTTTGGAAAGTACCCAACATTTCAAAGAGTGCTTTCTTGTAAAATGCTGCAATATTAATCATTATACATTTAAGTACCAGATAAGCCAGCAATGTTTACTTGAATATGTTTTATTGGACATCATTTGAGCTGAATGGTGTCTCTGCACAGGACCACATTTGTCTTTCATCTGCAACCCCTCCCTTAGTTTAGTAGGTCAGGCGTTTTCCAGCATAGCTGTGTGACCTATGCTGTTCCAGGTTGGTTCACTTACAGTACAGGAAGCTGTTCTGTAGCCATTTTGAAAGATGACAGATCCCCTGATCTTATAACTTTCTGGTTGTAGTAGTGCCGCAGTTCTGTACTAGGTGACCCTCTGGTGCAATCTCCCACACAAAAATAGAGAATAGTCAGTGGAGGGGACTGCTGTTTTTATCCAAACATTTTTTACAGGGGCTAGTCATCGTTACAGTGCACACCACGTGTCCTTATGATGATCAGGAAATGTCATACTATTTTTGCTAATTTTCTAGATTGAGTTCACCGCTCCGATAGATACCATGTGATTGCTACTGGAGCATTCACATGGTCACAATCCCAGAAGTCTAGTGGAACCTGAGTGTAAAGGGTATAAAGTCTGTCATTGTGACTTTTCGTGAAGCTACTTTAGAACTTAGACCGCATAACTGCAGATTTATCATCACTTCTGTATTGTTTCCTTTTATATGAATGAGCACTTAATTTGCCCTTAAGCAAAATATATATATTGTCTATTTTGGGATATTTGGTAATACAGTTTTCAAAGTTAGGCTTTCAGGCCTACTTTTATACAGCTATGAATAATAATAATACTAGCATGTTCTTGTATAGCGCTGCTAGTTTTACATAGTGCTTTACAGAGACATTTTGCAGGCACAGGTCCCTACCCGTGGAGTGTACAATCTATGTTTTTGCTGCCTGAGGCACAGGGAGATAAAGTGACTTTCCCAAGGAGCCGACAGTGGGAATTGAACCAGGCTTACTCAGTGCCAGTCACTGTCTTTACTTACTGAGCCCCTCCTTCTCCCTATTAAGCATACCTTGATTTTTGAAGCAACAGATAAAACTGGTATAGGAAAGGGGTCTGCAATATTTAAAAAAAATCTAAAAAAAATAATTATTTGCCAAAAATATTTAGAGAGCCGCAACACATGCTATATACTGTACACACACACTAATAGGTATATATAAGCATTAACATATGACAAACTTGCTTCAGTCATAATTACGGAAAGGAAAAAATACCATGGGGGAACACAATGCATCTCGCAAAAATAAGTCTATTTATTTTGGGGGTTTTCATTGTTATTCTATGCAAAACAGTTTGTCATTTGTCAATTAATGCCGTTCAGCTGCGGAGACTCTCCACTTCAATCCAATGTTTAATAATAATAATAAAAATAATAATAATAATTGCCAAACAAATCACTAGCTTGGATTGCCTCGTTAATGTGTCCCGGTTTCTACTTTTGAAAATCTGGCCACCCTACCTAAGTTTCCCTTTATTACCACAGCATTAAAACAGTGTAAACTAGGCAGCCAGTGTAGATATAAGAAGCTCGCAGATACACAGGTAATCGTGTGGGTTCTTTGCCTTGCTTTCTGGAATATGTGTGTGACAAAGTCCATCAGTTCTGTAGCAGAGGCGTCTTCTTAGCCTGCCAATGCTTTCACTGGCATAAACTGAACCTGTTTGTCATGTGGCTTTGGGCGGTTACAGCTTACTCACATGATACACTGTTAACAGGAATGAACAAAACAGCTGCTGCCAGCATAGCTCAGGAGACGTGCACTCTGTCTGTTCCTGGGACAAGCCTTGGGTACAGCTCATTAAAGGACTCTCTGCGTATGCCCAGTCTCGGATCCTAAATCTGTTTTAAGTCTTGTCTGCAGACTGGCTTGTGACATTGATCTAAATCGACAGAAAGCCATCCATAGGCAACGCTGGCAGGTCCGCTGGATATCAAGTTTATAGAGAAAATACCCCGTATAATACTATAATTCCAGTTATCCAGTTGACGCTGGCACGTGGCAGGACAATCCCCTGACCTATACCGCAAGGTCCTATGATAACAGCCTAAAATAGAAGAAAGGAAAGGACTCTTCTTATATTTCTTGCCAGTTAATCTTGTGCATGATCTCCGTACATCTTATAACATTGATTGCATTGGTTTAGCTGTGATTAATGTGTTTAGCTTCTCTTTACAAAAATATCTATGCCAATTCATTATTATAATAATAATAATATTCAGTCCTCAATACCTGATAAATATCAGAGCACAAAAACTAGATTACCATATTTTCTGCCTTAAAGCAGCAATCCCCCCGTCTGATTATTTTTTTATTTCCCCTTCCACGGCCAGCCCCACCCGCCATTTCTGTAACAGGGTGAGAAACCTTGGGGCAATAAAACAGACATTTCCTATTGGATGTGATTTCCTATTGGATGTCCATTGAAATCCCTTTAAAAAACAGTTAGTTAAGCCGGTAACTTCAATAGTAAGCATCTTGGGGAAAAAGGAGGTCCCGATGCTGGAAATAGATCTATAGCAGTAGTTGCAGTCAAAACAGGTGTATTATTTACCAAACAATGTAAGAGTTTCCTCTTCTCAAGTTATTTTCTGATTTATAATGGGAGACTTTTTTTTTTGTTTTGTTTAACAAAATGATTCTGAAATGAGTGGTTAGTGCTACAGTAGGTGGATCCAAGTCTGGCTGTCTTGTATTCCTAAAGTTGCAGCTTCCCAGACCAGGCAGTGATGGGACCAATTGGTGACCATGCATAAAAGTTGCATTATCACACGGCTGACGAGGAGTTGGCTGCAGTTTAATTACTTGCTGATTGTATTGCTTGAACTCCTTTCTGGAAGAGCTAGATAAAACACACAGTGTGCGCCAATTTGACCCGCGCTGCGGCCCCCAGCTCTGGGCATTCTCTGCGCTCTGTGGATGCCCTTGTGCAATGTTTGTGTTCACATGCCTTTTGTCCCCCCTCTGCCTTCCTGGTCACCGTGCTGAACGCACGCGGTTTGCACAGGAAGTGAGGCGCTGATAGATCCAGAAATGCGATTAAAAAAACCTGAAGATGCGATCTCACATGTCTAACTGTCCTCTCTTAACCAATCTAACCATGAAATAAATATCACAGCTTTGGCTGCTTTCATTTTTTGGCAGTTATTAACAAATTACATTTCTCCGGGGCCTCTGAATGAGGCAGTGTTTATCCATCAGGTGTTTTCTTTACCCTTATCCCGCCCTGTCCTTATGAAGGAGCCAATACAGATAAGGGGAGGAGGGCTTGGCAGTGCAAGCACTTGTACACATAGAGGCAACAGACAAGAGAGTCACCGGAGGATATCAAACCCCTCCCAAACCTTAGCTCAGGGGGCGCAAACTTTTTTCCCTGCGCCACCCTGCTGGCGGTCCCCTCACCTCCGCACCCCACCTCACCCCCGCTCCGGAGTCGGCTCCAGCGTCATGCCATAGCAACGTGACGTCACTTGATCTCGAAGCCCCCGGAGCCAAGGTTAGTTAGGTTTACAGAGGCCCTGCAGCTCCCCCGGCACTTAATTTAAGTGCCTTCAGGAAGCGCGCGGGGCCTCGGTAAACCCTGCTCCCCCCGCACTCAGTCTCGCGCCCCCTCTGGGGGTTGCGCCCCCCAGTTTGCGCACTGCTGCCTTAGCTCACCATGTTTGCATTAAATAATAATGTCAGATTTGGATTTAAAAAAAAAAAGGCCTCCAATTGTACGTAATAGGTAAGGGAACGGGACGGAAAGGCCTGGTTTAAGCTTCCCACGGGGACAGGCAGGGGGTCATCACACAGGGTTGGGTTTGGTCATTAAACTAGAGGTTACACCAGAGTATCCATCAGATGGAAGAAGACAAAGAGCAGTGTCCTCCAGGGGACCAGGTGCGAAGAATCTGGCAGCTCTCCTCTCCCCCCTCTCTTCCCTACCCCTAGTGTTGTTTTATGTGTTCATGTGACAGGAGGCTTTGACGTGGCGTTTATATATGAAAGCGCAGGTGACAGAATGTACAGAGATGCCTGTTATGCCTTTTGGAAAAAAAACAATGAAATCTGAAGTTGTAAAAAAAAAAAAAAAAAGGCATCAATCGATGGATGGATTTGCACCTTTAACCTTTACTGTAGGGACCACATGACTCTGGATCGCACCTCTTGCTGTCCTGAATGCAATGAATGTGATAAGCGCAAAGCGAGCCAGAAAATGACATTGTCATTCTGACAGCGGAAGGACAGGGTTGCGGGTATTTTGGTTATTATTTGTTGTTAAAAGTACACTTCAATGTTTAAGATGTGTAACATTAATATACTTATTTATTTAAGTTTAACGAGTTTGAGTAGAGGAAGAAGAGTTGGTATAATTCATATTTCCTGCATGGGGGGGGGGGAGGGAGATGGGAGGTGGAAGAGGCAGTGAAATAAGCACACCTGGTGATTACCAGATTACTCCTCTAGCAGGATTCATGTCATAGCAGAGTTTCAACACTCCGACGCCCAACGGGCCAATAGGAAGCCGTGATGTCATCAGGTTCCTATTGGCTACGTGACACAGGAGCTTTAAACGCCAGAAAACAAGCATTTAAACCGTCATTTCACCCCACACAGCCCAATCAGAGCTGCTACAGTCACCCCCCTTTGAGGTCTGTATCTCGGGAATCGGGGGGTTCCCAGAGCTTAAATTAATGGGGTTTAGCTCCGCAGACCCCCTTCTTCAAATCTATGTTAAAAAAATTTAAAACAAAGTGCAAGAATTGCTCCTTTAAGGGCTATTTATACACATAATAGCCAACATATAAATGTAAAGTGGCCAACTGTCCCAAATTTTACAGACCTGTGCTGAACTTTTAGGGGATATCCAAACTGTAGCTGGTACAACACTCAGTTTTCTCCTGTATTTCTTTTTATTTGCTTATCAGTAACAGTATGTCCCTAACATACTAGCGTCAAATTGATCTTTGTAAAATGAAAGTGCATGGATAAACAAGTCAATTGGCCTTTTAGAAACATAAAAATGTAGGAACTGATGTTGCAACCACCATTTTCAAATTGTAAAGACGTAGACATAAATTCATCCTGGTCTTGTTCCCTATATAGTACACACAGAGGGCCACCAACAGGGTGGGGGTACAGCTGTCCCAGTGGAGGAGGTCAGGTGGGCAGGTCTCCTTCCCCCATCAGTCTTCCTCCGCTCCTCTCCCCTCATCACCTTGAATGGATCTGGATGGCACCCACTCACCAACAGAGGCCTCCAGACATGAAAAAAACCCACCCATCACCGTTTAACAAACGCATCCCCCAACACCCTCCCCTTGACAACTCATCGCCCGGCTCGAAAACTCCATCCAGGGCCCAGGACAAGAATTCCAACATCAGCCTTGGAAACCTGTTGGCCGGCCTGCATAGAGCTACTGTAGCTTCATAAAAGTGTGATATATGTGATTCCACAAGAAAGACCATTGAACCATGCAAAATAACCACCCTGAAAACCCCAAACAATGAATTCATTTTCTTTATTGTCATTATAGAACTTGCAAACTGTTGCAACATATTTGCTTTTTGAAAAGAAAAAAAAAAATCACAAAGCAGCGAATAATTGACCAAACCAGAAATTGTGCCTGTTAGTTATATCAACATTTGTTCTGTGTGATCTGCTACAGTGACTATACGTAATTCCACACTAACTTTTTATGCTGCAGGCAAATAGTGAAAAAGTTCAGCGAGCTGTGATTCCACCTTCTGTTTATAAAACTGGGATACGACAAGTCTTGAATTAAGGACTGTCACAATAAAGGTTATAAAATGGGTGTTGCCTCCTCACATCACGGGATAGGAATGCCAGGCACTTGGGAGAGCAGCATTGCCCTAGGAGATTGTCCATGCACTCAAAGCAAATGCTCATGGTCTATTTATAGCAGCCAATCACTAAAAACCCGCTGTGAGCTTCATTCAAGACAAGCTGACACACAGGAGGTTTGTAAACACAGACTTTCTGAGTGCTGAGCTTACAAGGCTTGGTCAAGTTCGCTCTGGCTCTCCTTGCAGTCAAGGTTAAATTCGGCAGACTCTTCTATACCTGGATTACATTGTTTGGAGCAGACAACTTTGTTAAAGGGCAGAAATGCCTGAAAGGGAAGACTTTCAACTAGATGAAAGGTACTGCGTTATTTTTCATTTTTTTTGTGTGTTTTAGGAAATTACCCCTTTTCTAGAATGTAGGCACGGGAAATATTTACTCTTATTTTTTTTTTATTTTGTAACTCATTTGTAGGTTTTTTTGACTAAATCCTTGTGGGGGGAATCCAGTGCAAAAGAATTGCACCAGGTTTATCAATGGAAAAAAACACCCCATTGCTTTTGATAGGATTCCTTTCCTTTGATAAATGTGGTGCTGTTTTCAGCACTGTTTTAGCCCCAGATCCTACGGTGGTGATGTATCAAAGCAAATTTAGAGCAAAATTGACACGAAATGTGTCATTTTCATCCTGTGTCTTTTCCCATCAATGTATCAAGGTCTTTGCTACAAGTTTTGCCCCATGTGGGGAGTGTTAGTAAGAGGAGTTAACATGGCTCACAGATTATATGGAGATCTATCATCTCGTGCTCCTCTGGGAGTCACTTTCTAGATTTAGTTTTTCTGTTTCTTGACGTTTTAGCATTTGCATAAAAAATATCAACCGAGTGGGGTAAACTCTGGGTAGCAATTTGCATCCCATACAGGAAACTCTTATCCTTAACGCAAACGGAAAATGGAGCAATGCGTTAAAATATCACTGATCACCCTCCTTGTTTTTCCAAGGCAACCCGTCATGCAGGTGTTGGCTTGTTAAACTGCGTATTCATTCTCGAAAGGCAACAATACAAAACAATAATTAAATAAAAAGGCCTTCCGGTTGCACTCTGCCATACTTTGTCATCATTAATAAAGGCATTTCTCTGCTCCATATATCAGCTTTCTTGTTTTATTTCAAGAAATATCAGCTTGTCATTTTTTAGAACATTGCAGCCAGAAAAGCAACAACATCTGATGTTACCTCCATAGGAGAGGCCAGTCTTCAGTGCTTATAATATTAGTTCCACTAGCCCCGTTCTAGCCGCCATAGCAATGCGTTTCAGGCCCTCCTGGCAACGAATGCGTTAAACAATCAGAAAAGTAGGTTTGGGGATAACGCCGTTTAGTAGATGTAGTTGTCTTTGATAGTAGTGCAGGAACCCGAGCTGGAACCAGTCCCTTGTCTGCTTCATCTAATATCTAATAGCAGAGATGTTTTGGCACACATTATGAAGATTACTCCAGATTACTGTATACAAGAGAACATATGTTTCTTATTTAGCAGGAAACCAAGACAGGAAGCACATCGCTCAACGTTTCAGGGGGCGCAATGACCCTCCGACAGGTGTCCACAGGTGTCCTGGGAACACCCCCCCCGCCCACCCCCCTCTAAACGTTTTGCGATGTGCCTCCTTTGGTTTCATACAAAATAAAAAAATATGTACTCTTGAATACAGTAATCTGGAGTAATATTTGTATGTGCGGCAGAGCATCTGTTCAATATTTTCGTACGGTGTCTTAAAAGCTTTATTTTTTATTCCTTTTAAATTCACACTTTAACTAATGGGATTTGTGTACTCTTTCAAACGTTTTCTTCAGATAGGAAGTAATTAATACATCTTCTATGCATGTTAAGTAGAGGTGATGTTTATATTGTATTCTGTGAACCATCTGGAACAAGAACATGCTATTATTATTCATATATAGTCACCTGGAGAGCATTGTTTCATTTCCTTTGCTGGCAGGGTCCCACAATGTATAGCAAAGGCAGCATAGGGGAAAATACCTCCCTGTAACAGGGACTTATCACTGTTTGAGAGAAACTGCCTCTAAATCCAGCAGGGAGCTGGTTAATTGCAGACAGGCAATTAACTAGACTCCACCTGGCCACATTAGAGCTCAAAGAAAAGCCTCCTGTTGGAAATAGGAGAGAGATTTTTCCTTAGCTCACATTTGGGCTGACAGTAGGAGAGCAGAGAAGCCTGCACACAGACACTATCTTGAGCACAAAGGCTGTGCTGAGATCAAGACACCCAGACACCCAGAGAACTATATTTCCTGGACACAGAGGACCCAGGAACCTGCCAGAGACAGACATGGAGGGTTGTCTGCTTAAGGTACTTCCTGGGACTTTGGAGTGATAGCCTGGTAATGGGAATATCCCTCCAGTCCTGCAGATAGGGTCTGGGGATGTAAGTTAGCCCTTACAAAGGGATAAGGGGTTTGTTATTTTGTTATTTTTGTATGTTTTGCCTCGATAAAGGAACAGTCTCAATAAAGCCAAGATATAATTGCACCCAAATCAGTCTCCATTATATGTACCTCTGCACAGATCTCTACACTCCCCACCCTGTGTTTTTGTTTAATTTTTTTTTTTAGAACATAGTCACATACTTCAGTGACAGGGAAAGTTCACACGTAAATCATTTGACCAAAGTATAGTTTCCTGACACCGTGTTTGTGATCTGTAAATGTTGATTTGCGTTATTTATAGGGGTCTGAACCTCAAAGATCTCGTGTGTACGTCACTGAATATGGAGATGACAAATAATGACAGCCTTTAAATAATCAATACTTTCCTTAAGGTAGCAATCTCCCCCTTTCCCCCCCCTACCCCCCCCCCCTCGCCACCTCCCCCCAGAAGCCTCTATAAGTCAGGCAACCTTTAGACAACAGCTCTGGGGAGAACCTTATTTTAACCTTTAGAGTGCCAGCGGCTTCGGCACTTCTGGGTCATCACATGAGGTGACTGGCAATTTGGGTGCAGGAAATAGAAGTGGAGAAATCTTGTTTTGATATAGCTGGCTGCTGCACTGCAGCCGTCAGTCTGATCACCCCCTAGAATACGAGCCAGTGCCTATGACATTTGTGGCACATCATAAAAGGGTCTGGCATGCCAGGGCCCGCCCCACACAAGGTCCATCATAAGTGCACCGTAGATGTAATCCTCCCGGACACCTATTATTTCTAAAGCTTACATCTGCTGTATGGAGCACAAGATTTAAACGTAAAAACAGTGTTGGAAAGGGCAAAAATAGATCTGTTACAGTAAGTGAAACAATAAAATGCAAAGAAATGGTGATTAGAGCTGGCTGCTGGTTTAATTATTCCCTAGCATTCAAATGGAAATCTCAATATATGGTAAGGTTAGAGAACAGCAGTGTCAGCTGCCACACAAAATGGGTCACTTTCAGCCAGCTAAGTTTTGTCCCACGGAAACCAGTAGCAGTGTGTGTAATCGTAGTGTGTATTGATTAAGCCTGTGTGATATTATAATGATACTGATGATGACATGAATAGCAGCAAGCTCTGTTCTCCAAACATGATGACCGTGTACACTCATTGAGCCTCGATGGGATCAAAATATATTACATTACATGCTATACCACATGGGTGAGGAATGCATTCCAATCTAACGGCAGATAAAGGCATCATTCAAAAATAAATGCTGGGGCTGAGTGTCTTTTACGATGCTTTTGAATACAGTTTTACAAACTTAATATGCTGCAGAAAGGTGCCTTCTGGTTCTGTAAGGTCAATTTTGCAAGATTGTATCATTTAATACTAGTTAACTAGCACTATATTGGGTCATTGTTGTCCTTGGATTGATTCAAAGAATTCCTGCTATATAAGGAAACCTAAAATGTTTCTCAATATACTTTACATTTAAGGTAGAACACAGAAAAAAGGGGTGGAAAAATGATGCACCGCATTTATAAAAGAAGAAAATCCCATTGGTTTTAACTTTTTAATTGGAGTGTTTTTCCTTTATAAATCATAAGTATTATTTTTGCCCCAAGTATGCAGACATGAGACATTGATAAATACCCCACCCCGTCCTCCCCTTTATGTGGTTTACATATATATTATATATGCCTTGTCATGTCAAGATATACCATTTTGGTTAAAAAAGTGCCGGGTGTTGACAAGAGACGCAGATAACATCTTTATGCTAAAGTTAAAAAAAAGAAGATGATAGCTAGCTAATAGTAATTAAAATGAAGATAAGAGGTGAGTCAGAAGAAGTGTTTTTCATTTGGCTGTTGAGTTTCTTAGAACTTGAATACGGCCTACTGTATGACGTGCGGATGCCTAATGAGTGTGTATGGCCCAGTGAAGAAGTACAACAGGTTTAAAAGTTGTTGTATTACCAGTGACAAGCTACATTTAGCATGGAAGTCCAGAGTGGAAAGCATCTTAACAAACAAGAAATGTTAGGACTAGCAAGATCATACTCCCTAGTTATTATTAACATGGACTTCATTCTGTAATAGATGACAAGCACAAACCGAATGCAAAGTTCTATCAACTGCATGAATGAATTAAAGAATAGAGAGGTGGAAAGTATTTCATTTATGAAGTCAATATATTTTTTTTACTTTGAGAGTCACTGTGACATAAACTAAAAGAATTGCAAATGCCACTCTTAGTAGATTTTGGAATGTCCTTTATTGTAACGCTTCAAATGTTTACCAATCTGCAGGAATCGTGTTTTAAGAATGGCAGTGATCTCAGGGAGTATGTGCAGGGGTAAATGATCTATCCATCGTGGAAGAAAGGTTCCATCCTAAGGAAATGGAAAATCTGCAGTGCCAATGTGAAAAGTGATTGGGGACAATGCTGAATGGCTTATGACTTTTAGTTCTTATGTGTGATGGGATGAGAATTTCAATCAGATGAGATTTTCTTGATTGATGCAGGCACCAATGGCTACAATTGGCGCCAAAGTAGCAAACATGTTTCTGTTCTCATTGACATCGCAAATAAATATTAGGTTGTACTTCCAACATATTTCTACTCAGTATTGTCTAAATGTTTTCCAGGAACTTTACTGTATAAATCAATATACACAATGATATATACAGTAGCCGCATATTACCATGGTCAAGTGTATAGTCGCAAACATTATGACAAGTGAGGAGGGCAACGTGTTTACCTGTCAGCTGAATAAGACACTCAAGTTTATCTGCAGTGTTGGTGTTTTCTGATGAATATTCAGTGACTCCAGTAGATATTTGTAAAGGGTGTTGGGGGTTACGTTGCTTCCCGTGCCATTCACCCGATCCAACAGCACCAAAGGTGCTTAAACATATGAAGATATAACTAAGTAGACGGTAACTTTTTTAAACTAACATTTTTTTTTAGTGGAAAAGCCTTTTAACATTGGATTGTATGTGCTGCTTTAAATGCAGTGATCCCTGTGACATTTTTAGATGTTGTAATGTCTATAGTGTTAATTTGGCTAACTCCCCAGAACAATATTGGGCCATTGTTGCTAAGAGCTGATGGATTTTATTTCCTGATAAACTATATTGTTACAGCATTTAGTAAACCTCATCCAAGTCAATTAACGCTTTGATGCCATACCAGAATGGGCTCAGAAGCAAGCAAACGTTTGTGAGTGCCCTGGCCCCTTCGGCACATGGCGGTGGCGTGACTGCCTCTCTGATGAGGGTCCAGTGACTGCCTCAGGACTGGCTTTTGCATACTTTATACCCAGGAAACCTGTTTTGTGCTGATTACTGTTGGCATTGGCCTTTGGTCGACAAAAGCAGCCATATAAAGCTGTTGCTAGCCAAATTGCCACATTGTCAATTGGAAACCGATAGCTCGGTGCCCTGATTTTGACTTATAGGGTGGGGGGTGGTTGTGTCTGCCTTTTATGGTGTATGGTTTATGCCATTACAATCACCTAAACTGGATATTGTGGTGGTGACCAGTAGTTCTATTGTTCTGAAAAGAATTAAGTTCTTTACAGGATTTGATATCAACACAAGTATCTGGGGGATCCTTCAGAGCTGAACCGCTCTATTTTCAGCTCCGGGTTTCCCCCCAGTTCCTGAGATACTGATTAAATTACCAATATTACTTCCTGTTTTTTAAAGGGGATTTAAATGGGCATCCAATAGGAAGCCACAACCGATGCTGTTGCACTTTCCTATTAGACTTGGTCTGGGACTTGACAGCCATTTTGTTTTCCCTGTAACTTCACCAGTAAGTATCTTGGGAACCAGGGGGGGGGGGGGGGGGGGCAGAAATAGTGGTGTTTTGGTTAAGGTGGAACCCCATTTCCCACCATGTAAAAAAAAACTGGAAGTAAACTTTACACTGGGTCATAAGAGGAGAGGTGAGTAGAGTTTAAGGGAAATTAAAAAACACTGTGTAAGGATAGGGGGAGGGGGGTAACTTTCCTACAGCAGCAGCATACTTTCAATTGAAACTAATGTTAAGGGAGGCTACCAGAGGATTTGAAGTTGTATATAACACAAGGGGGTAGCTGAAAGGAACGCAATTCCTCTTCTTTGTTGCACTCCCTATATATTAATTAGAAATCAAAACATTTTCATGTGAAAAGTAATTTTAGATCATTGCTTGGATGAAATATCAGTGTTAATGTATCTTTTAATTGGTCAATTTTAAATAAAGTCCGCTTTTAAGTATAAAAACAAATGAAGACAATTAGTGTTGGAGATTCCAGCTGTACCACGGATAAAGTGACTAACTAGCTACACCTATGATGCTAATGGTGTAGGGATCACAGTTTGAACTCTTAACCAGTTAATAGCAAACACTTACTAACTGTGTGATTAAAACATGCTACAAGGGCTGAGAGATAAATTAGTATATTCAATACTGTACAACCTGATAATACTGGATATCTGAACAGCATAGAGTAAATAGCAAAATAATGGCCTTCTAGCAGCTTTAATAGAGCTAATGCAGCTGTCTCTATGCTAAATTTCTCATCAGGACTTAGAACACAAGTGGTAGGTGTACCATAAAGGATTAAAAAGTAATCCCTCTGCCTATCTCTATATGAAATCCTGTCTTGGAAATTGGATGCATAAATTGTAAGTGTCATTACCAAATAATGCATCCACTACCATTTACAGGGTTTATAGGAGAGGGGCAGAGCCAAGGTGAAACCTGATATCATTCGGTGCGTTCCTAGAACGACATTGCTAAATCAGGGGCACCTACAAGCTCTGGAATACTTTAGCCATAATTACTCCTGCTCTCAGACCTCTCACTCACGCAGTGTCAGTGATGACGTCTGACGTGTAAATCCCGACGCACGTTTTGCCACCTAGTGGCTTCCTCTGCTTTTTCCTTAAAAGACCAAGACAAAAAAAAAACAAAAGTAGCATGGAGAAAAGAAGCTTGTACTGTAGTTGCAGTACTTGGAAGATCATTGGGTAGCCTTCATCCAACAGTGTATCGACATGGGATAAATATGATGATTCAGTATATATGTATATTGTATATTGGCAAATCACTAACTTTTTAACACATACTTCATTTTAAAAGTCTCAAGGAGTTATCTTACAAACTTGATTTAAGTGATTTATTTGATAACTCTTAAAAAGAACCACAATAGTGAATGTTCTTATAATTGCCTCCTAATCACTGCAACTTGGAAAGAACAGCAGTATTGTTTCCTTTGTTAGATAAGAGTACATATCTGGTCCCTAAAGAAAGTGATACTTATTAGGTAATTTGGAATTGTTGTTACATGGTACTGTTCTGTGTTCGGCATGGAATTTGGAAAGCGTTTTAACCTTTCTTACATTATGAAACAATCATTATCAGTTGTACAGATAGCTTCCTTTATTTCACAAAAACTCCAGTAAATGTTGTACAGTGTGACATCGCATTTATTTGTAAGAAGGAAGCAATATCAGAGATGTCAACCTCCAAGGTCTGCAAAATGTGAGATATGGGGTTTCAGGAACTGAAACGGCATTTTAATGGAAAAAATATATTTCTATTGGTGAAACTCCATTGAGGTCTATGAGACCAGTGATACTCACAGATAATCAATAAGTGTTGAACTATGTGTTATGTGCAGAAGAGCAAGATGAATCTGCCTTCTAGCTGCTAGTCATCCCTCCCAGAGGTCGGCAGCCAATTTTACATTGCCGGAATGTGATCCTAGATTAATGTCTGATCTGGTCTTGTTCTCCATATTTTCCAGTTGTCACATTGTGTGCATCATGTTGCAAAGCAGTATGTCATGATAGTCATTTGCTGGTATTTACTATTTACTCACATGATTAGATTGTTCCAGTAGCTCTGAGAAAGTCTTGTGGAGGTGGGGCTGGAGGCTGGTCACTGAAAAGGCAGAGCACGAGCTTGCCTCACCAGACATTTACTACACTGGAACATGAGGACATTAGTCATCTCCACAGAAAGAAATGTCATGGGGTGCCAGTACTGGGGCTTGTTTGACACTATGATGAGCAGAAGCAGCTGTGGGTGGCAGCTGCTTGGTGACTGTGCAAGTGTGTGTGTGTGGGTGGGTGGGTGTGTGTGTATCCATGTTTGTGTTCTAGGCCAGATCAGTTTCAGTATGTTGGTGAAATGCCAAAAAGAGAAGACTGCAGGGATCAAGTTACTGGTGTCATACCACGTCTGGAAAACCATCAGGCCTTTGTCAACAAGGAATCACATGAATTGCCTCTTTAGGCTACATTTGTTAATGTTTGCAATGAAATAGTTCTTGCTCATCCAGTTATATATGGGATCCTTACGGATAGGAGGACATGGTGAGGTAGGCTTAGCCTGAGCATTAATCGGGTTTGGCCTTAAAAGGTCTACCCTAGAAGGCTTAGAATTGAAAATGGAGCAGGAGAGGATGGTGCTCACTGAGGAATAAACGGACAAAGCACGGCCACCCCCACAATTACAGGCCATATATATATATGTGTGTGTGTGTCTGTGTGTGTGTCTGTCTGCACTGTACAGTACAATACATTAAGGCTCTGTCAAAAGTAACTTGTCCTAGGTGATACTGAAATGCTCCTGGACATCAGATTAGGTAAATCCCTTTTAGAGATCAGCATTTACTCTGCCTTGTTATAATAATCATTAATTTCTCTAAAATGTATGTTTCAGAATGTAAGCATTGTGAGATACTTAAGCTCCTACTAACTATGCTGTGAAGCTGCTTATTTATGTTTATTTATTTGAATGGGGCTCAGATCTTCCCTGTCGTAGAGCTGTGCATCATAAAAATGTAAATGGAGACATAAGTTTAACCCCTCTTTATTTCCCTAGATGTATTCAAATACCGTCCGAGCGTCTTCTCCCGGCACTTTTTCCATCTGCATTGAGGCCATGAGTTTGTGCATCTCTTCGAGGGGCTCTCCTACTTTGTCGGGCACAATCCGCACTTCTCTCCCCCTCTCGTGCACCCCCACATTCTTCCACTGGCCATGTCTCGGCGGCGCTGTCGCCAGGTCCCCATCAACTGTTAGTCGATATGCTCTTGGCCATAGAGCTATCTGCTCTTCTTTGTCTCGTATTTCTCTCAGCAGTTCCAGAAATGTAGGGGATGCCCCCTTTTCTTTCCCTCAGTGAAGATATAGAGTCATCACATTCCAAGTAGGGACCCCTCGTATCAACTGCTTCCAATGTAATCCGCCTAGATGTATTAATATGTAGATATTATGGCGGGCCTGATTCTACCTCCCCAATACATAAGAGCAGTGTTTCATAACTCCAGTCCTCAGGGAACCCCAACAGGTCAGGTCTTAAGGATATCCCTGCTCCAGCACAGATGGGTCAGTCAGCGGCTCAGTCATTTTGACTGAGCCACCTGTGCTAGAGCAGGGATATCCTTAAGACCTGACCTGTTGGGGTTCCCTGAGGACTGGAGTTGGGAAACACTGATATAGAGAGAATATTCAACCAGTGAGAAACCAGGCTGGGGTCAGACAAAGCAGCAAGACACGTACCCTTTGAATAACAATACTTTATATATGAGGAACACAGAAATCATATACAGTGGCCCTCAGAATCGGACGACCAAGAACAACACTTATGTCAATCGGATAAAGAGAATAGTAATGTACCTCGTTGCACAATTGTTCTACAGTGTCTCTTACTCAGTCCCGGTGGCCCAGATGCTAACTGTTGGTACCGGCACAGTGTTGGACCTCGTGTGGAATATAGGTGTGTTAATAGGTGCAGGGCTGTTACTGTGCAAAGAGTGACTGTGTACAATGAAAAGGAACACACAGATTCCCAACAAGCTCTGAGAAACCCCAAACATTACCACATAATATATATATATATGTATATAAGTGTCCAAAGGAGTGCTAGTGGGCGTGGCTAAATGTATACAACAAAAAACAAACAAAGATGCCCAAAGCTACTTCCAATGTGACAAAAATACACAGTGCAATACCTATATATTCTCTTGAAAAAGGGTCATTTAGTCTAACCCTTTGGCCAAAGCGTCTTAAGCCTGCTGCCACTTTCAAGGCATGAAAAGGTCCTCTCTGTTTCTCTCCGCAGGTCTTTCTCTGGCTCACGTGCTCCTCTCTACCTATATCTCTCTTAAGCCCTCATTCCGTAATATCATCCTTCTTGGTATTCTATCATCTCAGTGCTTTCCTTGGTTCACAGTCATAGGCCGGAGGGCATGTGCATCAATATACTTACAGTATGTGTGTTCATAGGGGTGTTACATTAGTTTCTGCAATTGGGCGGCACAAATACCTACTCTATTTAATTAACTCTACCATTGTGTCATTTGTTACAGGAACAACTAATACTGGGCAAATGTGTTACTTTGCATTATACATGAAAAGATTACAGCAATGTGTAAACTTTCTTCTCAGCCAGCGTCTTTATTTCCCCATGATATTTGATCTGGTGTAGGTACCTGTGTCTAGTGTAGGGATTTCAATATTAACCATGTGTGCTATTTAAGGTTTCCTGTGCTTCTTTTATATTGCACTGTAGTTTTTATAACAAAAATCTTTCTCTGTACCCTACTCACACCTTACATAATAAAATGATTAACCAACCAGTGGTACCTCACTGGCAAGAAAGCAGATGGGACATATCAAAACTCTTCTAAGCCCTTTTTCTGGTGGATAAAGGAATGTTGGTAGAGAATTTTTATGGACTAAAAGAATTGAGTACATTTTTGCAATTTATTTTTAAATATACTGTATGTTTAGTTGAATGATACCGCTTCCTGTGCCCTCAATCTTGACCTTGTTGTGGTTGACTTCTAAGTAGATCTGGGGTTGAACTATTTTTCATCCAATTTATTTGTTTGAGAGATACAGTTAAGTCTAATAGTGAGTTCAATAGTCGCCCTTCTTAAGGGCCATATTTACTAAGCAGTGCTATTCCATAAGATACTTTCTGGCCCATTCACTTGACTGGACTGGAAGGTGTCTTCAGAACGCAACATACCAATGGAGAAATGGTGCCGTTGATCAGTAGGTAGACCTGATAACTTCAGGGCAGCCGCATTCCAGCCTCATCCTGAGACTGGTCTTTCTTTTTCTAGAGAACTTTAGCACCATAATGCACCTTTTTTTCCCCAACAGAACTATTCAAGTTATTAGTTACATTTTATTCCAGTTTTACACTTAACAATATACTAAGAAGGATTGCTGATAAGTCAAAACGAAATGTTTTGCCAGAATTACAATTTGTGGTGGTCTAAATTCTTCCTAAATGTCACTGACATGAAATCCCAACGAATCTCCTGTCACATGGGATATTCCATGTTGTGTTCCAGTGACAGCTGTGTAATCTTGGTCAAATTACTTAGCAGCATATAAGGATAAAGCAATGTAATTACTATTATGAATATTGTTACTGCCTTGGCGTTTTTAATTTTTCCCTATGACAAACTGCAGTGACAAATCTCCAAGCGCTCGCTATGTCAGAGAAACAAAATGGATGTGAAATCATTTTCATGAGTAGTCTTGACTACGGCAGCCATTATACATTTTGGAATGACTGCTCCTTTCTCAACTCACTTGGGTGTCATCCCTTTAGTAGTCCCTCTGTGAAAGCAGCATGTTTTTTACAATACATAATGGAATTTGGTGCTAGGCTTTTGGACATCAATTTGAAAACATATTGAACAGGTTTAATTATGAAACAAACATTACAACTGTTAGACATCTTGGTAAATTCTTATGCTTAAGACTGCCAGAGTGCATATCTAAATGAGATTGAGGCTTTAAAGCAGGGGTGGCCAAGTCCAGTTCTCAAGGACCACCAACAGACCAGGTTTTAAGAATATCCCTGCTTCAGCTCAGGTGGCTCATGAATGACTGAGACACTGATTGAACCACCGGTGCTGAAGCAGGGATATCCTTATTAGCTGGCCTATTGGTGGCCCTTGAGGACTGGAGTTGGCCACTCCTTCTTTAAATCATCCTTTTAGAGTCTTTGCTGCTGATACAGTCTTTATTGCTGAGCTTTTGTATCTTGTTTTTCCGTCCCTCAGGTGGGAGGTTATCGGCTCTATATCAGAATGCAAGCCCAGGCTCATTCAATGTATTGAAGAATCATGGTCCAGCTACAGTGCATTTCTGCAGGAATTGTCTCACTTTAAACAGCAAAACCCTGGCAAGGTAAGTTTTCAAAGCACTCACTGCAGTTTATTTTGTTCAGGTCAAGTTATTCTGAACAATGGGCGCTAGTTGGATTTAAAAAAAAAAGAAAAGCATATTACAGCTGCAGTACACTAATCAGTGCAAACTGTAACTAAGATAAGCAAATGACGTCTAGGTGCATAGGTGTTCAAAACAGGATTTAGAGGCAATTCTATCATTTGATTTGAAAACAGGGAAGCTCACTAAGTAATGGCAAATTATATAAAAATAAAATCTTGGATTTGGTATGTGGGACAGCAAATTAAAATGGAGATTAGAGGATACTCCCTCACCCGGACTTCCCTGCTGATCCCCATAAATAGCATCTCTGTTCTCACAGCATGAGCATTATAAGACGTGTGGCATTGAAGGTGTGAAACTGCTCGGCTTGATAAAACGTGTCTGATTTGTGCTGGAAGTGGTAACATTTCAATGCTGGCACGCAGGGCCGTTTTAAGACCTTCGTAGGCCCTAGGCACTTTTATTTTTAGAGGCCTGTGTGTCCGATATTTTTACTCATTTTTATGCTAATTTCATCGTTTGCTTGTTTCTTTCGATACTAGCGATATTTGGCACCGATACTTTTGTTTAGATATTTAAAGGTATCGATATTTCGAAGGCCTTTTAAATTAAAATGAGCTGTTTTCTATTATTTTGTGATTTTTTTTGTTTAGGTATTTTTTCAAGTGAAATATTGTAGGCCCTAAAAGGTTCGGAGGCCCTAGGCACTGTGCCTTGTCGGCCTAATGTATAAAGCGTCC
>NC_134484.1:226811985-226901985 GCF_040206685.1 Ascaphus truei
TACACAGACATTTTGTAACTGCCTGCGTGTATCTGCCTTAATACAGTTTTACACTATGTTGGCCTCCTCTCTTTCTCTATTGCATATCTGCCACTGTAGCTTCTGGACATCCTACTGGAAGAAGACGGAGGTTACTTTTGGTCCATCAGTACATTCACAGCCTGCCAGTAAACACATGGTTTGGGGCACTTTGTGCTCCTTTTGTGTGTTTATACCATGAGAAGTTTGAAAGCGTGTAACAGATCAACCACTTGTTGTTCCAATAAAAGGTACCATACGACCTACTCCCTCCATTTTTATTTTACTAATCTAGAAAGAGAAGCTATGAAGGAGAGAGATGTGAGACAGAGGAATGATTTAACATGAGAGGCGTTGTAGCTTAAATCTCCAGTATCCTCCAATTGGGAAGTGCTGTGTGTTTTTGTCCTGAAAAGCTGAATTACATGACAGCAGAAATCATAGCCTATTCCGTCACATTAATATATGGTAACTTTCAATACTATTTTAGGGAAATTACATTAGTATAGCAAATGACAGAAAACAAGTAAATGTTAGGTTAAGATAGGGGTACGCAAACAGGGGGGGGCACTACATTTTCGAGGGGGGGGAGAACGCGTGGCGCTTAAAGAGGCCCCGTGTGCTTCACCAAAGCATTTAAATGAAATGCCGGGGGAGCACACGAGGCCTCTGTATGTCACTTGCCTGGTCTCCGGCGGCTTCTGACAACGCGTCGCCATGGTGACGTCAGAAACGCTGGAGACAAGGTAAGGGGGTTGGGGGGCCCGAGCAGGGGGGGGGGGAGAGCAAGCAGGAGGGTACAGACCAAAAAGTGTGTGCACCCTTGAGTTAAGATACGCTAGTAATGAATCTTAAAGGTGCTAACTCTGTAGACAGTACACATTGCTGGCCTGACTGGAAGCACATGGTTAAACTAAAGAAAATTTCAATTGTGTTTACCCAAACAGAGAAATAACAGGACTGAAGGGAAAAGAATGCTATTAGACTGTGCAGCACTATAACACTTCACCCTTACAGTCTTGGCAGAGCAGGGAATAATGACAAACAGGTCACGTCTTGGCAGATACGCAAGCATAACGAAATATTCCCGCCAGTTCAATGACGTATGACCTATGAAATAAAGATAAATCTATTCTAACTATTCTACCTGCACTTACTACTGCTATTATTGCCACAAGTCAGGCATCCTTGTCTCACATAACACATGCTCCACTAACCTACTAAACACAGTCCCTTATCAATTATATTAAAATTATTGCAATTGTATTGTAAATCACAGCACGAATGATGAGTGCAATTTGCATAATTAGTGGTAACAAGGCAGATGAGTCATTTAACGATCACAATTCAATTATCTAGGTCATTAGCAACAGCTAGAAAATTGCTAACAGAGGGAGATTAATTATTATTAGCATACCGTGACTGCATTGAATGATTTTCACCAGCACACAGTAGGGCTGCAAATGTGGAGTTGGCTTGCGGCAGTGGTGTCGTAGCACATACTTATTACGTGGGTCGCAAATGGGTAGTTTGCAATTTGTCAAAAAAATCTACATTTAGAGTTGACCCCAAAAGACACAAATGGCATCTTTTACCCGACAGACGGAGTGTCAATGTGTTGATTTCTAATTTGAGTTGTTGAGTTGTACATGCCCGTGTACGCCTGTAAATAGCACCTGTCTTGCGTTTGCGTCCTTTCTTTCTCAGCTACAGGTGAAGACCTATTTCAGGGCCTGGATCGGAGTAACGTTGAGACATACTTAACGGCACTTTATTGGAAGCCCTGATTCAGAGCTCTGTGGATTTCGTCTTTAGGACCATATGTACAAATCTGTGTTATGACATAAAGGCACCTTCCAGCGAACGGTTGTGCCAATGTGTCGTAAGGTGTCACCCGTCACTGGCAGGTGTCTTACGGATAGCACCACTTAGTAAGTAGGGGCCTTAATCGCAGGCAGATTTTGAAAAGTGTTTTTTTGGCATATTCATCTTTTTTAGGTATTTTTTAACCCTCACTCTAGAGGTCCCATGAGGTGGTAGTTACGTGGTCTTTTCGCACGATTTGTGCTCCTGTCAATTTTCCATTTGCATCAGCAGTGACTTCACAATCATGTGATAGCTCCCTAGGATGTGCCAGGGGCGGAGCGGCAACTGTGCCACTTTGGTGCTGCTGCCTTTCCGGCTCTCAAAAGGTTAAATGTTTAATTGTTTAATCGTGCTCATATAGAATAATAATGGAGCATGTTATTTAGGTAATAATCCCAAAGCACAGGGCATGAATGCATAGGGTGGATGAGTTGAACCTTTAACCCATCCTGAAAGTTAAGGCCAGCCCTGTAATATGACCTGAAAGGATTAGTACTGTTACAGGCTACAATACCCACCACCGGCTAGCCCTAGACTAATGCCATTCTGCCACCGGCCTACCCAGGCCAACTGCCTGCCCCCCACCCTACCGATTGCCCACAGACCAACCCCCCAGCTCAAAGCAAATCTTGAAACGGGGGGCAAGAGCCCGGAAGCAGGACAGTAAGAGAACAGGGATTTCATTAATTCCCAGAATGTTAAGCTTTTTTTAGTCTATAATTGCATTTGATCTACAGTCTATTACATAGAAGTGTGTTATAAGCCTTTCCACCACAGAAGGATATCAGTGATAATCTGATTTCATAAAATTATATACATATATGTCAAATCAAAAACAAATAGTCGATACTGTTCTGTGGCTAACGAAATGCTTTTATTTGTGCGAGCTTTCGAGATACACTGATCACTTCTTCGGGCGGTGTTACAATGTACAAGAAGAGATCATTTTATCTTGAAAGCTTGCACAAATAAAAGCATTTTGGAACGGTATCGACTATTTGTTTTTGATTATTAACCACGGCTAACACGGTGCAGATACCTATATATATATATATATATATATTATATATATATATATATATATATATATATATACAGCACACACACAAAAAACTGTAAGACATTTACATGTTATTAGGTATCAGTGGATTGACGACCTTTGTTTTCTTGTGAATTATGAACATTTGAAAATACACTTACATTAAGGACATTTTTATGTTTGTTTCTGCAGTTCTGCCTTTTGGTCTGCAGTGTGTGTTCATTTCTAACTATCTTGGGAAACTACATTCCTGGAGTTGTCCTCTCCTACATTATATGTAAGTACTAACTTTGCCCATATCAATAATATGATTTTACCTCAAGCTGACAGTGTTTCCATTGCTACATTTAGTATAAGGTAATATAAAATAGTAGTACAGTATATGGTAGTATAAAGTCCCATCGAATTCCTGTTCTAAAGAGATACAGTTTATTTTTTTTATACCTTTGGCATAAATGAGATTCTCAAGGCCACAAATAGTACTACAGAAGCCTCTTCTTGTTTTTCACTTAGCTGGTACTTAGGTACCTTGAGTGTACTTCTTTATCCAGTGTGTAAAGAGTAAAATGTATTGGCACAAACTAGTCAGAGGTAGAAAAGTGAATTGACCTGCATAAGGTATAATATACAGGTAGTCCTCGCTATCCAACGTTTCCCATTACAACGAATGGCATATCCAACGCTTTACAATGCAACCCTATGAAGCGTTATCTGACGCCTGAATGCGTTATCCATCGCTCACCGCCACTGATTAACATGGGACCCACTTTACAACGGTTTCACTATCGAACACTACTTCCATAACGGATTCCGTAGGATAACCGAGGACTGCCTGTATGGTATAATATACAATAAAGTGACTAATGTAAAAAAGGAAAAGATCAGAGATATTTTCAGACCTCCATGCTGCAATTGATTCACAGAAGAACCGGTTTGTGAGGGCCAATTTTCAAGCACTTCACCATTTTTTACATTAGTCAATTCTTTGGATATTATACCATATATTATACCTAAGGCCTTGTTTATAGTAGCCGGAGCTCATGGCGTGACAGGAGCGACAAACTTGAGCGATTGCTAAATATAGTGGTTCAGGCAATGGGGAGGTGTGGCCGTGATGTCACAAAGCTGGTTCACCCTCATTGGCTGAACCGTTCAGGTGACGCGGCCATCGCTTTCCAAAACACGGCCATGCCGTCGCCCCTCATTGTCTATGTAGTCGCCCGCACTACGGGCGGCCTCATAGAATTGAGGTTTGTTGTTCGCGATGCGCACGTCATTGCGTTTTCTATTAACGCGGCCTTATACAGGTCAATTGACTCATCTACCTCTGACTAGTTTGCAGCAATACATTTGTCACTTGATTTCTACATACAGTTTTTGAGGACTGTAAGGTATTGGCTGCATCAAGTTTTAGAGACTTATTTCATTTTTTACACGTGCACATTTGATTTTTATGTCTTCACGTTTGTCTTTTAATAACGCTTTTTTGTTTTCTTGCGCCTTTATCCAGTGTGTTTCTGTAAAAATGTAAAAAAGCACACCATAACAAATTGTATTTTTTAAATTATACATTTATTTTTTTTAATCTTTCATGATTTTGTTCAGTTTTTTTAAATGTATTATTTTATTGTCTGAATATGGAATCACTGAGACCTTTTTCCATTCTGTTTTTAATACAGTATTGTGTGCCTTTTTGTGTCCACTGTTAAAATGCAATGAATTTGGGCAGAAAGCATACAGCAAAATCAAGCCAGTTCTGCAGAAGCTGGACTTTGGGATACAAGCCTACATGAGTCAGTGGATGAAAGCAAGATCCAGTAGGTGAACTACAGTATTTCTCATTGAAATCAGCATTGAAATTGCAACTTAGACTTGACCATTGTTTGTTTGAAGCAATTCAGTAAAATGACGGTTATCAATAAAACTTGCTGTCTTAAAAAAAAGAAAATATATATAAAAAAAATAAATATATATATATATATATATATATATATATATAAAATAATACAGGAAATAAATCAGTCTGGCTGCAAAAAATCTGAACATACTATGACATATTTTGACTTTGGGGATAAAATATGTAGTTTGGAGTATTTTAAAACCTTGGTTTATCCTTAGTGAGTTTTGCTACTGTATCTAGTATGTGATCATAATACTGTTGACTAAAGGATATTAATATGCAGTTGGGGTTAGTTATCAATGCTGAATTATTCTGTGACATTTTTATTAGGTTTAAGTTAGTTTTTCTGGAGTTTTCATGACACTAAAAGCAAAAGTTGCCCAAATTAAGCATATGCGGTACCTTGTTTAATAACTTAGAAGTAAGTTAATGAAATTGTATTAAACATGATCTAGGGAAAATGGACATTTAAATAAATAGTAATTTTCACACAATGACCAGTATTGCATTTTCATGTATCTACCCTGTAACGGGGACTTATTCCTGTTTAAATAAAGCAGCCTCTAAGCTATGAGAATCCAGCAGAGAGATAGTTAATTGCAGCCACTCAATTAACTAGTATCCACCTGGACTACTGAGAGCTCTGTAAAAAGTCTCATGTGAGAAACAGGAGAGAAATTCCTTAGCTCACAATTGGGCTGACATAAGGAGAAGGAGGACTGACGATACATTTTCCTGAGCATACAACTATGCTGACAGAGGAAAGACCAGACTGTTATTCCTTGGAGTGGTTGGACTACAAAAGCCTACAGCTACAACAACAGAAACAAAGACTTTCTTGTTGGACTGTTGTGTGTATATATATAAAATAAAAAATGAATAGATGACACTGTTCTGTGGCTAACGAAATGCTTTTATTTGTGCGAGCTTTCGAGATACAGTACACTGATCACTGTTACAATGAAGAGATCAGTGTATCTCGAAAGCTCGCACAAATAAAAGCATTTCGTTAGCCACAAAACGGTATCGTCTATTCATTTTTGATTACTAAAGCTCGGCTAACACGGTACCGATACCTCTACATATACATACATACATATATATATATATATATATATATATATATATATATATATGTTTGGGGTGGGAGGGCTGGAGTAAAGGTTTAGATATTCTCCAAAGCGGATTAGGCCTTTATTTTGTTTAATTGAATGTTTGCATTGTTAAAGGAACAGGCTCATTAAAGCCAGGATTTAATTTCACCCTAATCAGTCTCCATTAAATGTACCTCTGCACACATCTCTTACACACCCCATAACGTTTTACATCTTTAATAGTTTATACAGCTTAACTGGCACTGCCCATTACAAATCTTTTGTAAGGTTGATCAAGTTCATAATAATAATCTATTGAGTTTTTGAAGCAGATTAAAGAAAGAAAAAAAATATCTCACAGAGGAATTGGATGCCTCTCAATATAACATATAACTCCTCAAATGTACACACCACCAATTGCTAGCCAGCCTGCGAGCACAGTACAAATGACACAATATTAGAATGTTTCCATTTGTGTAAAGTTTTGCTCCAGAATGTAAATCATACATGCCTTGTTTATGTAATATCATGAGGAGAAGTGGGGTAACACCCAGTTCACAATACCTCAGATACCATTATATGGAAGTTATTCCCTCAATAACTGTGCAGTAGACCAGTTCTCACTAAATTATATAGAGTTCATATACCCCTATTTTGGTAATTTAATGCTAAGGGTGGCTCTGTCTGGATACCTACAGATATACAAAGAAACTGTATTACTTCTGGATGGTGCTGGTTATTCCCAAAGATAGGTATTTTATCATTTCTCTTTAAAAAATGTACAACATTTGATGTGTGAACCATGGAAAGAGAGAAGCGCAGAGGGACTCATAGTGTAAAACTATTTATCTAAAGTATAAGCATCATACAGTAGGTGAGTATGGTGCTTACAATTTCAAAATGTGACAATCACATAGCAATCTCAATTGAATCGCTTTGCGAAACCTGTATGTCCCCTTCAATGCTGATGGAGAGACGTCCTCGGATGTTGCAGCTCCCGCAGATTGATCTACGTAGTGAAAGAAGAAGTGATGTCACACATACAGGGGAACAAGAGAGTTTAAATAGCAAAGCCCAATTGGCAGTCCACCTACGCGTTTCACGGAACACAAGTCCATGTCATCAAGGAAATGATTCATTCTAAACTACCAAAGATTTATACCCATGGATCCCTCCTCATTGGTTCCTTGCAAATTGGTTCAAGGAAAAACATGACATGAGAACCATGTCTACAAACCATATATAACAATATATAACTGACAATCTGTTTATTACAAATATACATTACTCATTACTAGGAAATCTTTTGGAATGTTGCCCCTACATGTGGTCCAAATGGCGTCCAACTTGATTTGCAAAAAGGAACTTAACATTAAAAGGTCATATTTTAAGACTAGATTTAAAAAAAAAATGAAACTGGAATCTCCTGTGTTATAACACATTAATTTGACGCTAAAGTCAACTTTTTTTCCATTACAATCAAGCGAAAGTTATAGTTAAACTTTCCTGACTCTAGTGAATAAAGAGCTACAGGAAATGTGTAATAATGAGATGGTAAAAAAACATATTGCTAAAAAAAAAAAGTGAAGCCATGGAGAAATTGGCTAAAAATTAAGAACTAATAATCAAACAGGCCAATAAAGGAGGTGGTGTGGCACTTCTTGATAGAAAATATTACATTAACGAAGCAAATTATTGAGTGATATAAATTAATATCAGATTCTGGACACTAATCCTTTACAAAAAAATCTATCAAGTGCTTAAATTGCTTTTAGATAACACTTTAAGAGAATGGATTCTAAATAAACATGAATATGATTTTTTTGTGTAACCCCTGTTCATGTATTCCCACCTTCTACTATTTACCAAAAATTCATAAGCGGTTCACTAACCCCCCCCCCCCCCGAAGGCCTATTATTTGGGGCATCAATTCCCTCATGGCTAATCTCTCTCACTATGTTGATTTACATTTACAGAAATATGTCTTCACTCTTTGATCCTATACTAAGGATTCTACACATGTCCTGAAGTTGGTGAAGGATATAGTGTGGGAGGAAGACATCAGCTGCGTGACTATGGATGAGATAAAGAAAATAAAGCGCAAACTTAAACTAGTGACAAGTGACAAATATGCAGCTATTTAAAGTGCAATGCTCCAGTGCTTAATGTGCATTATATATCAGGTGCTGCCAAAAACACTTGCAGTTTCCCAACTGCAATAACCAAGAAGTAAATAAAATGTATGTTCACGGGACAAACTGAAGGAAGTGGTGCAATAACGTTTTATCTCCAAGCAACAAACAACACAAAGGGGATAAGGTAAACTCACACTCTCCCCAAAGGTAGCGTGCAGGGAGTGACTTGGGGCGCACTCCAACCCTAACTCCGCTCTCGTTAGCAGCTGGTACTTTCGTCCTGCCTGGTCATCCACACAGAGTTTATCCCGTCTGCTTCTCTCAACAACAGGCTCTACGGATGGATTGTAGAGGGGTTGGTATGGTGGCCTCCAAGGTCCAAAAAGCCCAACTAGTTTCGCCAAATCAGTAGGCTTCTTCTAACCCCTCTTACCTCTTCCGCCCTTACCTGTGACGACATCCGGCAGTGACGTATGCGGAAGCAGAGGACGAGACGCGAGTGAGACACTTGGAAGCACAAGCTAGCATAGTCTCCCATCCGTCGGCGGTTCTCTCCAACAAATGTTTGTGAATTGAAAATGTGAGTGAGATTACTCTCAATTTGTACTTGTTTTGCACCATCAGCGCTCCTCCTCCCAAAGAAGAAAATAAATATTATATAATACAGTAGGTCTGAGTATTGCTGATACAGATGGCAGAGTGTAAAAGTGTAAAACTGTGATATGTTTCTTGTTTCTAAGTTGTGTTGTACTGTATTCTATATGTTAAATGTTATAAAAATGTGGATTACAAATAAAGAATTTCCAACAAAAAAAAGAAGTCGATTGCAATAGTTATATAATAGCTTCCAGCCACCATCATAGAGGCTGGATAAATCACATACCATTTAACCAATTTCGGCTGTAGCAATCAGGAAGACTTCCTAGAACAGGCGGAAAATCTAAAAGTGCATTTTTTTAAAAAGAGGATATGATGTGGAATTGGTAAATAAATCGTAATGGGTACCACTATTGAAATTGTAGTATCAGATACTACTATCTTGGGAGATACTATTGTAGAAGCTACAGATAAAGACAACAAAAAGAAGAAAAAAGTTTCATTTAAAAAAAACAAATGGTTCCATTTATCACTAACTACAATACAGGGGGGCATCTAAAATTAAACATATTTTTTGTAAATATTTAAATGTCCTTAACAATGACCCAATTTTGGGTCCTTCTATGCCCCCTCAACCACAAATTGTATACGGAAGAGCAAGAAATGTTAAGAATATTTTAGCTCATAGTGACTAAAAATATTATTGTAGAAATGATAATTAATTAAAGTTAGACCAAATGTTTTTTCCCCCTGTGAGAAACAATGCTCAATAAGTAAACTAGCAGATACCAATATGAATACTTTCCTATCCTCCTCTAATAGTTCTACATTCTTAACCAAGAGTTTTATTAACTGCCTAACAACATGTGGTGTATCTACTACAATAGCCATGTGGTTACCACTATGTAGGCCGGACGAAGAGACTAAAGAAAAGAATACAAGAACACGTAAATAATATTAAAAAGGGCTTTGATAAGCTGAGTGTCTCACAATATTTAAAATAATTTCACGGCATGATCATGAAAAATTAAGTTTTCAGGGGATAGCGTCAATTAAGATGGATTAGAGAGGGGGTAACATTTCTGTCCAATGGAGAGTGGGGGTGGGGGGGAGGGCATAGTTTGTCCAAAATCTAAACTTTCTGGATCTACACGTTGGATTAGCATGATCCCTAAAGGTTTGAATTAAGAATTTGATTCAGATCCCTTCATTAGGGATAGGTACTGTAATCTAACTTGGCTACACTATGTCTATAGATGCTAAAGTATAACAGGAACAAAACAACCTGCGGGAGCGGCAACATCAGAGGACGTCTCTCCAACAGCATTGAAGGGGACATACAGGCTTCGGAAAGCGATTCATTTGAGCTTGATAAGCGATTGTTGCATTTTGAAATTGCAAGCGCAATCCTCACTTATTATACTTTTGATAAACGTTTTTTATGCTTTGAGGCTTTCTGCGCTTCTCTCTTTTCTTGCTTCACACAAATCATTTATAAATGCGGGGCATCTTCTGTGAGAGAGTTGCGGGAGCCACTGAAAACGTTCGTCTGATCGTTGCGTTTTTGGAATATCACATTGAGAAGTTTTTTTTTATCACGATTTTATAATTCAGAGGTTTCTGAATAATTGAACTGGTTATTGTAACAGTTGTTTGGTTACATGATTTTCATTTGGATTTTGAATGTTAGAAATCATTAGTAATTAATAGAGTCACTATTAGTTTAATTTTAAGACCCTCTTTAGCGCACTTTTCACTTTTAACTAAGCATTTGATTTGTGTTCTTTTTATTGTTCAGAAAAAAATTGTCACTAAATCTTTGTCTTCTTCTGCAGAAAAAGAAACTGAGAAGACGCCCGGAGATGATAGTGAATTAGACCTCTCTGCACTCTGTCCCCAGGTGCCATATATAATTAAAACTGAATAACTTCCTGATCTCTTTTTATTTCAAATGCATTATTGTCACCTGATACAATATGACTTTGGTATCCCAGATTAACCATTTAATGTTAATCATAGATGGGACTGCATAACCATTGTTAATTACCAAAGAGGAATTTGCAATATGCATATGATTGACGACAACCACAGATTTAAATAGTACAAGCCTTAGCGAACCTAATAGCCCATTTGAAAGCTTTGCACCATTTAGTAGGTCTGTCCCTACAGTAAATCATACCTTAATATATCAGGATACATCACAACACAATATCCCAGGATATATCACAATTTTAAGATATTGCAATACTGTATATTGAAATAGATCCTGAAACAAAAAAAAAAAATACATGGTCCTAGTTTCCCAGCATGCTTTGCTTCTTATTCATTGTCCCTATTCATGATTCCTAATTTGTTTTCTATAGATCAGTCCTGCAACAGTTGCCAAGGAGCTTTCTGTGTCTGAGACGGATCCATCAGATGCGTCTTGGACAGACAATGGAACCTTCAACCTCTCTGAAGGGTACACTCCACAGACAGACACTTCAGACGGTATGACACAAAAGCTCTTGTAAATGTACTTACACAATGAAGATGTAATTCAATCTTTAATAAGAGGTGCAATGTACTTGTCATCTCAGTTAAGTCGGCAAGTAAGTTCATCTGCCTTGGTGCACTGGAAGTGGTATAACTCTCCCACTGGTAATATCTTTGGTTCTGCTATACAGTATAAATCATAGCATTCCATTTTATTGCAAGCATCTTACATGCTATCCCAGAAGTCAACCTGTGACTACATTTTTCCTCATCCAAGCTTAATTTGGTCTTCTCATTAGAACCTTACTGCAATAATCTACTATACATTTTGGAAAGTTGTATGTCTGTTCGCTATGCATTTGGGCACCTCTTAAGATATAGTAACACCATTTTGCATGATGGTTCCTGACATCAAGGAGCAGGTTTTTGCCTATCTTTGGATACATGAGTTATTACGATGTTTCAAGCAAGTCAGCCACTGGGTATTGTACCTGGTAGGCTATGTATCTCATACGTGACATCATACTGGTGACATCGTAATGCACATACTGTAGGCGGGTAGCAGATAAGGAGTGTCAGATGGCTGTAAAGTTTACACAGAAAGCAGACAAAGAAATAATGAGATGAAGTCAGTTGGCACGTGAGGAGAAAGTAAGAATGCTGGAGAATGAGAGGCGGGAAGAACTGGGGACATCATAAGGTATTAACTGAAAGTGATGGGAGGGAGAGATATGAGGGGAAGGAGGGAGATGAGAGTGGGGGGGAGAGAGAGAAGGGGGTCGCGGAGGAGGAGGGGAGGTATGAGGTCGGGATGAGCAATGCCGGGTACTTTCAGCTAGTATGTTATATTTGATATCTCCAAATATGTTACAATTTTATATTTAGGACATTAATGCAACCTCAATCCTAGGGTGTCATTTTATCAGTATACTGTACTTCAGGAAATGTTGTCTACATGACAGCATGGAAATATTTGAAAGAATCACTACTGGTACTTTTATCACCGAAGTTGGTTAGGCAGAAGTATTAGGACATGAAGGATGAATGCATCAGGCATCAATAGTGAGCATTTTGCCATTATATTGGCACTAAAGGCCAGATTTACTAAACTTTGCTAACAAAGCTCGCATTGGCTTACTGCTGAAAGGTCTGTTAAGTCATGGAACATAATGTGACATTACCTAAAACATGAACAGACATTATGTTCCCTGAGTTAACACTGTATCCATGCAGCTAAATATTTGCAAAAACATCCGGACAACATCTCATCGAAGAGGGATAACGTCACGCAATTGTATCATAACGTTGCATTATCTTCCACTAATGTGATATTCATCTGGTGATGTTCCAGTTATGTAAGTTGTAGCATTACTCCTATCCATACCCTGAAATAGGGCTCCTGCTGCAGTAGAGAGGAGAAGCAAGGGAATTAACGCTGGGAAATAACTCTATGTTGTTCTAATGATGACTTCCTGGGAGTGGTGTTACACCAGGGGTGGGCAACTCCAGTCCTCAAGG
Organism: Ascaphus truei; assembly: GCF_040206685.1. Classification (NCBI taxonomy): domain Eukaryota; kingdom Metazoa; phylum Chordata; class Amphibia; order Anura; family Ascaphidae; genus Ascaphus; species Ascaphus truei. Next base: position 226,824,628 of record NC_134484.1, read on the forward strand.
GCACCAACAGGTCAGGTTTTCAGGATATCCCTGCTTCAGCACAAGTGGTGCAGTCTTTGAGCCACCTGTGCTGAAGCAGGGATATCCTGAAAACCTGACCTGTTGGTGGCCCTTGACGAATGGAGTGGCCCACCTCTGTGTTACACCCATCCAAACACTGCTAAAACCCTCTTCAGGGTCTTGATTAGAGTAATGCCAAGTGTTTCTGTGACTTAAATAACACAACATTAAGTCCCCATGTTAACCTTAACGGAGTTTAGTAAATGTGTATGATAACGCCTTATTCACATATCATTTGTATCTCATTGTCCCAAACGGCTGCTATAGTGAACACTACAGGAGAAACTGTGGCTTAAGGCTATGTTATTGTCCTTAGTGGATACAGCAGTATTATTCCCGTGAGTAGCCTGACGGAGCTTAGTGCATTTACGCCTTTGTGGTTCTTCATTGGTCCAGTGAACCATAAAAATCAGTCTGTGCCTATCAAGGGAAAAATCCATACTCACGGTACTTTCCCAGACCTTGAAATTGATAACATTTCATATGTGTATATTGGCCTTTTTTGAAAGCAGGCAATCTCAAAATATATGGGCTTCACAAATCAACGACTGTGGTTTAATTATCAGAGCAGACATTTGATTTAATACAAACAGAATAGTAATATGTTTTCCTGCGCAGCGCTGCAGTGTACACCGCACTGTATATAAAACGATTGGATCTCTCTGCCATGTGAAGGTTACAATTTATTTTGTTAGACCAAAGACACGTAGAAACATGGTATTTCCCAGCAGATAAGAACCACTTGGCCCAACTAGTCTTCCCATTTTCCTGCCTGCTGTAAAACCTCACACCCTGTTTGATCCTTGGCTTTCTTTCACATTATGTCTATCCCAAGCATGTTTTCCATTAGCCGGCCTCCCTCCGGCTTCCGAGCATGGCCTCTTGTTCTAGCGCTCCTCTTTCCCTAACGTGCCACCCTCCAGCTTCCGAGCATGGCCTCTTGTTCTAGCTCTCCTCTTTCCCTAACTTGCCACCCTCTGGCTTCCGAGCATGGCCTCTTGTTCTAGCTCTCCTCTTTCCCTAACTTGCCTCCCTCCAGCTTCCGAGCATGGCCTCTTGTTCTAGCTCTCCTCTTTCCCTAACTTGCCACCCTCTGGCTTCCGAGCATGGCCTCTTGTTCTAGCGCTCCTCTTTCCCTGACATGTGCCTCCCTCCAGCTTCCGAGATTGGCCTCTTGTTCTAGCTCTCTTCTTTCCCTGACATGTGCCTCCCTCCAGCTTCCGAGCATGGCCTCTTGTTCTAGCTCTCCTCTTTCCCTAACTTGCCACCCTCCGGCTTCCGAGCATGGCCTCTTGTTCTAGCTCTCTTCTTTCCCTGACACGTGCCTCCCTCCAGCTTCCGAGCATGGCCTCTTGTTCTAGCGCCCCTCTTTCTCTGACATGAGCCATCCGATTCGATTATACAGTATAGTCCTCTCCTTTCTATCCTCCAAGCTGTACATATTAAGGTCCTTTAGTGGTTCTTGATAAGTCTTACGCTGTGGAGATCATGCACTATCTTAGTGGTCCTTTTTTTGCACAATCTCCAATTTATTGACGTCCTTCCCAGAGATGTGGTACCAGAATTGAACACAGTACATATCTATATGAGCTACATCATCCCTCATTCTCTCTATATTTTAAGCTATCATGAGCAGGGCCCTCTTTATCTATTTGTGCATGTTTCTCCTTATTTGTATGTAACTCTGTTTATGTAATTTATATCTCTCTATGCCCCCATTGTACCGCGCTACGGAATATGTTGGCACTTTATAAATAAACTATAGTAATAATCTATAAAGGGCACCACCACTGCTCTCTTTCTGCTACTAATACCTCTCCCTATACAACCTAACACCCTGCTGGTTTTCCGCATTGCTTTGTTACATTACTCGCCTGTAATGCCTTTTGATTTGTGTGACCTAGTGCATTATTTTGCACATTATTGCCATTAAATTGTAATTGCCACACTCTTGACCATTCCTCCAATCTACCTAAATCATTAGTCATTTCGTTTACACCCCTCGCCCCCCTCCAAACCATTTGTAATGTCATGAATGAAGATATTAAAGAGCACCAGTCCCAGTACAGATCCCTCCACTAGTCACCTTGTCCTCTTCTGAATGTGCTCCCTCTGAGACATGAAGATAAGGATCTGTCCAGTATCACTAGGAGCTGATACTGGATTCATAGTACCACTGTACCTTTACGGATATCTACTGTGACCAAATGAAATGCTATTGTTTATATCATACAAGTGTAGCGCTGTTTCCCTCCCACCCACCCCCCCCCCCCCCCCCCCCACCCCTCCTGGGAGAGCTGCCCTAGCTACCGGTGTCTGTGGGTGCAAGTACCTGTTGGTGTCCAGGAGATGCTGAGGTTCCGCAATGTTGTGGGGAAACAGGACAGGCTCTTGTGATGCGAGTGCCTCCATCTACCACAGGTACCAGGGGTGCTGGAGGCAGTCCCCATGATAGGACCTTTTCATTCTCTCCCCAAGTAACTGCATCCTTAGGCCAGAGTATATGGAACAGGAGTTTTTATTGCATCCCCTGCAGGCAGTACATACAGCAAATACTCTTTGGATCCCATGCTCCTGGATGGTCTCTGTGTTAGATATGTCCTTAGGCCTTATCACAGTCACCTAGTTGGACTGTTCATATAATCCCACCCCGCAGGGTAAGACAGCACACTTCCCTCACTTGTGGTCTCTCTGCTGGCAGACTACAAACTCCCTAAATGTAGACGTGCCTCTTCCTTAGTGGAGAAGGGGAAGGCACAAGGTCTGCACCTGGATTGGGCAGCACACAGACCCTGTCACACCTCCACTCCTGCCACTCAAGGAAGCTGTAGAGGGGTAAACCCAAGATGGGCACTGCCTGCACCTACCAGGACTTACATGCCAGGGAGGGCAGACGTATAGCCAGAACCAGCTATGGCTACACTAGTATGTGGTGTGAACACTAAAATGTAAAGATCTCAGTACTATTTCACAAATATTATTACTTCATGCTCTACAGGCCATGTACCTAAAAGAATAGTTGAGAATAAAGGTGTGTGTTCATTTTTTTAAAATCTAAATATTAAGCTGTTGCATTTTTTTATAAAACAGCACCACCTAGTGGTACTCTGTAGAACAGGAGTGTCAAACTCACTTTGTATGAGGGGCCTGATCAGATTTCAGATCTCCATACTTTCTTAAAATACAGCAGCTTCTCCCCCACATGCTCCCCTCCTCACCTGCTTCTCCCCCACATGCTCCCCTCCTCACCTGCTTCTCTCCCACATGCTCCCCTCCTTACCTGCTTCTCATCACATGCCCCCTTCCTCACCTGCTTCTCCCCCACATGCTCCCCTCCTCACCTGCTTCTCCCCCACATGCTCCCCTCCTCACCTGCTTCTCCCCCACATGCTCCCCTCCTCACCTGCTTCTCCCCACATGCTCCCCTCCTCACCTGCTTCTCCCCACATGCTCCCTTCCTCACCTGCTTCTCCCCCACATGCTTCCCTCCTCACCTGCTTCTCCCCCACATGCTCGCCTCTTCAGCAGCTTCTCCCCCACATGCTCCCTTCCTCACCTGCTTCTCCCCCACATGCTCCCCTCCTCACCTGCTTCTCCCCACATGCTCCCTTCCTCACCTGCTTCTCCCCCACATGCTCCCCTCCTCATCTGCTTCTCCCCCACATGCTTCCCTCCTCATCGGCTTCTCCCCCACATGCTCACCTGCTTTTCCTGCACATGCTCTCCCCTCCTCACCTGCTTCTCCCCCACATGCTCCCCTCCTTACCTGCTTCTCACCACATGTTCCCCTCCTCTCCAACTTCTCACCCAAATACGCTTCTCCCCAGCTTATTAAGCAGCTTAAAAACATTTTTGCAATGGTGGCAATCTTTAACTCCGCCACTCCTTTCTGTACCACATTAGTTTTCCAAATATGATCACGTACTACAGGAATTCCACCACCTCCCATGTCACCCATGCCAAAGTCTGCCAATGTGGAGTGCCCTGGTTAAACAACATTGTTTGTTTTTAATCCCAGTATCTTTATGACTTCCACCAGACTGGTACTCTTGTCTTTTCTCTCTGTTATCTCAGGTGTAAAGCTGTTTCATTCAAAAGTTGTATTCTGTTTTGACCTTTGAAGAATACATAATAATCTTTAGGTATATTTTTCATGTCCACAGTCCAGTCATTTTACCATCTTTGTCTCCTCTCCATTGCCAGATTTAGACCGGCCAAGTGACCAGGAGGAAGCCTTTGCCAGAGACCTGGCAGAATTCCCTTCCCTGGAGAATGGGTCCAATGATGAAGATGACTCCAGTATAGGCCTGCCTCACAAGCAGAAGCGCAAGCACAAGAAAAGAGACCAACCAAGTGGTGAGAAATATTCAGCAGCAGCCCTGTCACTTCTCCTGGGTAACGATCAACCCTTTAACTTAGTCAGCAATGTGGCTGGAGAGATCATCACAGCTGCAGTGTCAGCAGCTATCACAGACCAGTTACAATCAGCCCTGCTTTCCGGACTGCCTCCAGCGGCCAACACAAGTGAGGACACTGACACAGAAGAAGCCGATGACTTTGAACTTCTGGACCAGTCAGAGCTGGAGGACATAGAGGAGGAATTAGGACATGCATCAAGCCAAGATCCAAATGGCAAGAAGCCATCTTCAGGGTTTCTCTCTAGTTTTCTCGGGGGCCATTAACACCTACAGGTCTCCATTTCTAGTACATCTGGGTGAGATGGAACGAACAAGGGAAGACATGCAAATAAACAAGAGAATTAAGCAAGCAGCAGAATAAATTTGGGAAATTGTATAAGCTTTAAGTATTGCTCCCTTTAGAGTTTGTTGTCACCTTAGGCCCAAGTGATACATATCAGCTATCTCACCGATTGTTTCCTATCACACATTGACGTTGTCGCATGGAGTTGAATTACCATGTATGTACTCTCTTGTTACAGGTATGAGCCTTAGAAAGTTGTATGTTAAAATAGAATATGAAGGCCTTTTCATTTTCTTGCCAGGTGAAATTCTAAGGTTTACAGCCAACGTTTTCTTTACTCTCTAGGATGTTTGTGTTCAGTCAATTGTACCTTGTCACAATGTTTAGGAGAAGCTTGTTTCATGCTAAAAGTTGGAGTTCCTTTTAGGTGGAGGTTTTTGTGAGGGTGCTAAATGTCATACATAAGGAATACCTACTGACGCCCCCATTGCTAACACCTATAAATAACCCTGACATGTAACAGAAGATCAGATGCAAATCACAATGCAATGACCTGGGCTGAAGGGCCTTCTCAGTTAATCTCTGCATTTTTGGAGGTAATCAGCAGACTAGAGGGGCCAGTGGTCCTTACCTGCTGACAGTTTCTCTGTCTAATGGAAAACACCTCAGTATGACCCCAGCCAAGTGGAATCCTTAATATCCTTAATAGGGTTTTCCAAATGTTATATAATAAGGATTAGGCAATGTTCACTGAACGTATCCAGTTGAAACATCAGTTCCTATTTTGGTCTATCTCCCCAAAGCAATATTGCCAACATAACTCCATAGCCACTATTCGATATGCTATGAAGACCTTGTCTAGAAATATGCAATGAAGAACAACTTGCCTCGAAAGTTTTCTATTCAAGTGAATGGGTCTTAAAACTTTCCAAGCAAGAAGAAAATGGTTTTGTAACATACTAAATAGGGAGACATGTCACCGTGATATTTTTATTGAGTTCTTCAGTAACTCTGATCTCAGTGTACTGTTGTTCACAGGAGTCTGGCATTTGTATTGTAAATGGAGACTTGGAAAACCAATCCTAGAGTAAAGTCTCATGGTCAAAGAAGTTGGGTCTGAGTGTGGAACATGCAGGTGATTTTTCTCTTAAGGAAAAGCATTTATTGTTACTCCAAAAAAGTATAGGTACTCTATTAATAAATTAATATATAATACAGCATGTTAATTTTCAGACTTTTTTTTATTTTTCCCCCAAATATGAATTGTTGGTTTATGATATTGTACATCACAAAGCTTTTGAATTAACATTTTACAAGTTTACTGTTGAATTGTGAATCGCCTTATTAAGAAAAATTAGCAAATTATGTTAAGAAGGGAATCTTGTCAAGATAAAAAGCATTTTAAGTCAGGAAAAGCAGCAACCTCACAGGTTCTAATCAAATGCTTTCATAAACAATATACATACATACATATACAGTATATATATATATATATATATATATACACATACACACACACACACACACACACACACACACACACACACACACACACACACACACACACACACACACACACATACTTTGCTTTTGTAAGCCTGTAGCCTGAAATACAAGTATAATTGAGAGTTAGACAATTCTAAAAAGGATTATCTATATGTTTGACGTGATGTCAGGTTATCAGAGTGTTAGGGGACCATTCCAATTTTTTTCCTGTGTTATCGCACCTGATACTAAATGATACAGCTGTCAGTGTCACCTGAGTGCCACAATCTGAGATAACTCTATGGCCCAGACCCACAAAAGGGTGCTAAGCTTTAGCAAGCCTTAATTCCCATGCATATGAATGGAAGCTGAGGCGTGCTAAAGCTTAGCACCCTTTTGTGAATTTGGGCGAATATGCATATCAAATGAATGAATTGTGGCAATACTGTTATCTATTTTATTTAATGAGGAGGTACATTTTGCCAAAGGAATAAAAACAATTGATAAAAGCACTTGCAGGCACTTGTCAGCATTTCACAGGTTCTTACCACAATGTTGAGCGACTCATACTGTACATCATCACAGTTCTAAGATTCAGAGCCAACAGGCATTGATTGGCTCATTCATTAGGACGTGTTATTTTTTCTCTTTTACTGTTGCCCATTACTGGGTTCCATTGCATAAACCAGCTTGAAATGTCATCATGAATCCTCTAAGTCATTATTTGCTTTTAACTTTAAGAAATACAGAACCCTTTGAAATGTTACTATGACACACAGGGAACACCAGCTTAGCTATCGTACAAATATTACTGCCTTTGTATTACATACAGTAGGGCCCCGCTTTACAGCGTTCCGCTCATACAGCGTTTCCCAATGTATACCCATATTTATTAGGTTCGGTGCTTGTTCTGTTTTTCCGGGCTATCTCAGCATGACGCGCTCAGCAGCTGAGTATCCGGCTGTCACTAAGCAACAGTTTTAGCGCATGCGCAACTCTTTGTCAGATGCCATTTGTCAGCGAAACAGTCGGTTTACAGTTCTGCATCTCTGTTCTCAAAGGTACAATACAGTACAGTAGGGCCCCGCTTTACGGCGATTTCCGCTTTACGGCGACGGCCTGGAACGGAACCCGTCGTATGAGCGGAGCCCTGCTGTATATATTTTGAATAAAGAAATAACATTGAAGCAACAATGCCGTCTACAATTCTCCCCTCCCCCACCTCCCCCCCCATCTTATCTGAACCGACGTCTGGGGGAACCGCAGGTTCGGTACTCACTCCAGCGGCCAATAGGAAATCTGCAATGTTAATCTGAGAGATGTTGTTACGGTTTCCTATTGGTGACCCCATGGCCATGTTTGAAGTCTGTGGCCATATTTGAAGTTTTTTGGGGTCAAAACCAGCACAAAAATACTTACAAGTATTACGAGATCCAAGGGGTCTCTGGTTGCCGGGGGGGGCCACCGTTTCATATAAAATAAAGAAAACATACATTTCCTAGGCGGGATTACTGCTTTAAAGTGCAATCTTTACATACAGTATAACGCATCATTTGTCTCATTACAAATGTAACATTGTAATAACCTCTGAATTCATCAGTAACATTTAAAAAAAATGTATTTAGGAAACTTTATTGTGTTTTGAACAATAAAATAGCAGCCATTACCAGTTTGTCTTCTTGGTCCTCTTGCAAACTCCCACAAACCTCGGGGTTCCATGGAACACAGGTGAAAATCAGTGATCTAAATAAATAGTAGATAGACCACAAACACTTTTGTCCGAGCTGTCATAGGGCAGAAAGTAAGCAGCTTAATATGTCACCTACTGTAGTTTCAAACAAATTGATATTACAAAATGTTTGAGCTGGGCCATGGAATGGAACACAGTAATGTAACAGACAAGGTCTCCTCGATCCGTTTCTTCTTTAAGTTTGGAATAAGCTATCATCTGCTGTTTGACATATTTGCTGCAAATGCTCTGCAACAGTTAAAAGTCCTTACTCCGGCCACATTTGAGTAATATGTGGTTGGTCTCATGTTACCAATTTAGGTAAACGGATTTATTTTCTCTTTTAAATCTTTGTTTAAACTCACTGTTTTATAAGGATAGTAATCACATCTGTGGCTTAACATGGACTATTACCGTATTGCACATTCTTTTCTGCAGAACACCTGGCTTCAGAATTTGCACCAGCCAGGGTATTATTGGTCAGTTAGATCAGGGGTGCGCATAGTTTTTCCTCTGTGCCACCCTGTTGGCTCCTCCCCCCGGCACGTCCCCCCCTTAACTTGTCTCCGTATTTCTGATGTCACGACATGATGTGACCGTTGCCATCGCGACGTGTCGCTCGAAGCCGCCGGATATAAGGGACCTTATAGACACCTCGTGCTCCCGGGAAGAGCATGGGGCCTCTGCAAGCGCCGCGTGTCCCCCCCACCCCGAGAATTTTGCGACCCCTCCCCCCCCCGTTTGCGCACCCCTGAATTACATAAGTTTCCATTTCTGATATTTATTTAAACAATATTTATGTAAACAAAGCATACACAACTTAGTTTGTCTATAACTCCAGCACTTTATTTTACTATATTGCTACGTGTGAGTTTTGTATGTTTTCGCTATTGTTAAGTATGTTTTCTTCCCACGTGTTTTATGCCAAACTGTTATAACAATGACAAAATCAAGTTTACCTTTATACAATGACAATCTTAAATGGCTTGTCTTTTCGGTGACCCACTCCCAGGAACCCCCGTGGTTCAATAGGTATTTATTTATTTTTGCTACTGGCATTTTCAGGAGAAAACATGGCAGCCTACAACATAATTGGTGAGGAGCCAATGGGTAATGGGAACAACCTTCTGATACATAATATTCCCATAATGCATTGTCTCATTGGTAATGGTGTTGCTGGTATCCAATTATTCCTACCAACAATGTTGGGTGCAATAAGTCCAGTATCTGCTGAACCAGAATGATGCTACTATTTGTGCCCTGACAGAGCTCTGGTTCAAGTGTCTAAAATCATTTTTGGGAGGAAATGCTGCTTTGAGTCTAAATTGTCTGTACAAGTTAAAAACCACTGCCAGTTTTCACAAAGGAAACATGTCTATACTGTGTTGTGGTGTAAATTTATTTTGAAGCTTCAAATGCTCATTTCTGTACACTAAAGAATAATTGAGTTCAACACACATAATTAGAATAATTGGTTTTGTTTAGTACCGACCTGTTATGCAGAATTGTGCATAGCCTTAAGGGGCACGGTGAATCAATGGAAGAGTTAGTTCCTGAAGACACTGGAAGATACAGTTTACTACAGCTTTGTATTAAAAAGACATTGGTACAGAACTGGGATTCAATTTAAATTAAGCCCCATGTTTCATGAAAAATATATTGCCTGTCTTCTGGATCTATATATTTAAAAAAGTAAATGCTGAATCGTTGTTCTAGTCCTTACAGCTACCATATCTTGGGCTATCATTGAGATGTTAGATGCCCTATGTGGTGTTTGATTAGTGACGCTAGAAAATCTACTTAAGTGGTTTATGAATCAAGGCAAAAGTGGATACATTTGGGGGCAAAGACTTGATACACATCTATGAAAGGGAAAAAAATGCTATTAATTTCTATGGCATTTCTTTATTTGATACACATGGTGCAATTCCCCCCCATTTGCCTTGATTTATACGCCTCCAAGAGTGTAATTCTATATGCTCTGAAGAGGCCGATGGGGATATTTTCCACTGAAAACCCCAATATGCTGTATATCAATGAGGCATTTTGGACGGATAATGCCATATTTGCCACTTTGGAGAATATAGAATGACCCCCTAAGACTTAATAAATTCATCAGTGGAGATATTGAAGTCCCCATCTAGTTTTTATACAGAATAATATTTGTATAGTGGAAGCACTTTCTAGTATGTATGCAGATAAATGTCTTAAATGGAGATGGCCTCACAAATACCTAGCTTTATACAAACCAGGTGCCCGGGTCAGCATGAAGACACAAGGAATCCTACTTGGCCTTTAGACATCCCGTATTCTGCACAATAGCTTAGATCATAAACTCTTTATCTAGTCTTTTTGTAGACCTCTCGTCTTTATGTAGACCAATGGTGTGACTGGAGGAGACTATGTATAGACCAGTGAATTGTCATAACAGTGTCCATTTAATAAGGAGAAAAAAATATGTTCCTTAGTAGGAGAAGAAAGTTTTAAAAATAAATAATGCACTTTATTGTTTTATCAAACAAAACAAACCTTGTTAATCCATGCCATGGCCACTTTAATTGTGAGAACAGGAAGGACAATTATAAATGGAGTTTACTATGTCTGTTTGTGAATAATCTTTGTTTCTGGTTTTACAATAGAACAATTAGGACTAGATGTGTATTGTATTTTCATTTTTTTTTTTCCAACTACATTTTGCTGAAGGATGCTCAAAAAAAAAACAATGCACTTTGATATGTTACTAATTGATGGTGTTCTGTACGCATACGGTGGAACATGAAATGATTTAGGGCTCAAATAATAAACAATAAAGTGAACATTTCAAAATGGATTTGTTGTCGTTGGGTGTTTTGTAAAGGGCTTGTTAAGTCCATCTGTACAAGACCACAGGAGGGGGGGGGGGCACGAATACCTAGATAAGTAGTCACAAGAAGATCATGTTATATTGAAGTCATGTCCCAATGATAAGAGGAAATATTGCCAAAGCTCTATCGGAAAATGTGTCTGGTTGCTGGTGGCAACTGTGAAGTGACGCATATGTGAAGTGCTTCCCCAGAAATCTGCTACAGAGGAAATGTAATCTAATAAACATAAGCATCGCCCACAAATGTATTCTGATCCACAGAGACATTTAAAGCCGCAATCCCCTCTATTCACCATAAACAATACATACTTACATCCTTTTTACCTCTGTGAAGTCCCTTTATTGCAGATTTCTGCTGTTACAGTATTAGCAATATCACCCATTTTGGCCTTCTGTAATTGCACTCTGGAGATATCCCTGGCTGAAAAACTGCCTGTTTCTTTAGTTTACAGGAAGAACATTGCATCAAGGTTTAAAAATACAGTGTATATATATATATATATATATATATATATATATATATATATATATATATATATATATATATATGTAGCCATGTGTAAAATTGGTGTACAGATCTCTCTCATGCTGGCAGTAATCCTGGTAAGAAGGCAGGGTTGCCAGTAGTGATCATGGAGGTTTGCCCTCAAACCCCTGTGATGTGTCATATATGTAGCAAAGGAAGTGACAGCATGCTTTGTGTCCACTGTTAGTGACACAGAGGTGGGTCTTTCTGGAGCCTATATATTACACAGCACTCCCAAAAGTTAGGTCGTTCTTCTTCTCTGGCGGCTGGTTCAGAGTTGGAGTTCAAGGTCTGCAGCAGTTCATGTCTGTCAGAGTGGCCAAGGGACAATCTATTACACACTGTGTCCAGGGACCTGGCACAGCTGGTGGTCTCCCTTAGGGGAGAGATGGAAGAACAACTCCATTAAAGAGACAGGAGGAACCTTCTGCATGGAGGGTCTCTACAAGATGTGCTCCTAAGTGTCGGCCGTTGTGATGGGCAGTCTGCCAGAAACATGTCAATAAAGATGTCCATGGAAAGACCTTTCTTGCCTGGGAGTGGAGTTACTCAGGGAGAAGGTGCACTTAGGAGTTCCCCGTTAGAAACTCCTCCCTGCTACCGTAGGGATCCTGATGGGGTGGAGGCGCTGTACCAAATGTGAGTAGGACTCAGAAAACTACCTCAGACGCCTGTCATGGTGATATCCCCAACAATATTAAGCGGGAGACTCAGGAGTCCTGTTGCCAGCAGGTGCACCACACTACATACATGTAATTGGGATAGTTTCTCACATATGGGGTCAGGATCAGAAGGGCCCAGAGGGAAACACTGTTACATTTGGAGGCGCTGCTGAGATGCCTATCAACAGGACAGCTTTTGCTAGGCACACTGGAAAACAGGAGAATATATGCTGCCAGTCAGTGCTGTGGAAGGGACGGGAGCCTAGGGGTAGTCAGGAGTGTGACGGTCCGCTCGCAAAGTACACCCTAGGGCCTTGAATGGAGTAAAGTGGGTCTGGAGACAGGGCTATAGCTGTTCAGGTCACCTTGAGGCAGCTAGTCATAGGATGCCTGAGGGGATAGCCTGGTTAACGCGGGTCAGGAATTCCTGAGAGGATCTGTGTTAGAGGTAGCCAAGAGAGGTTGACGCCCTAGTACTGCATGGGAGAAGCCAGAGTACTCTAGCCAGTAACCAGACTACTTACCACAAAGCACATACTGGAGGGAAGCAGATACAGCATACAGTGAAAGAGTGAGCCTAGCCTGAGGTAGTGCAACATGGGTCAGACATACATGAGATACATGTAGGAAGGTGCACTGGCATTCTTTATTGCATCGAAATGCAATGTGCGATCGCAATCAAAGTGTAAAAATGGCGACTGAAAGAAATGATGTTCCGCGCGGTGCGGAGAGTCCAAAATGGCAGCTCGCGCCTGATGGAGAGAGCGCACGTGGTGTGTGTACCACTGAGGATCAAGCTACAGAAGGAACTTTTGTTAGTTTGCTATGGAGTGGCGCTAAAGCAGTGGCTGTGCCGTTTTTGTCCTGCCTAGGAGCCCGGGGTGCTGCCTTGGATGAGAGTGTTGAGGACATTGCTATTATATGTGGAGAGAATGGAGAATCTGATTGCCAGGCGGTGATCACAACACAAACTACCTCAGCTGCTAATGTGAATGGCCGTGCAATCCAAAATGGCGGTTCCCGCTTCCCTGGGAGACCGTGTGGGCCGTGTGAAGAGAATTCTGCAAATCATAATGTTGCAAGGAGTTGGCCGGGAGAGGCGCGAAAGACAGAACCCCACCCTGCTGGGAAAAGTGGCGCGAAACCTGTGGCCGCGCCCTCCTGGACTGTGACAGGCTCAGAGCCAATTCTGGGTCACCAAGTGAATCTGTGGGACCCTCCTCTGATATCCACCAGGGGAGGGGTCCTTGTATCTGCCAATTGAAAACGGAGCTGACTGAGGGAGGAGCTATAGGTGCGCTTCCTGCCCCTCAATTGCGAGGAGCTGGTGAACAGGAGAGACTGCGGTGTCGAGTGTCTCCCTTAACCAGTGTGACTAAGAGTGCAATGGACATTGCTGTACACCCCTACCTATTGCCAGGAGGCTTCCTGGTCATGAAGGCGGGTGGAAAGGAGACGCTGCAGTGCCTGTGCGCTCAATGCAGGCTACCCGGCGGAGAAGCCAGCACCACTGCAAGATGCCCCCAGTGTGGAATACACTATCTATGGGCCGTGGAGTCATTTGTGCCTGGGCACGTCGCGGAGGCGGGAGGAGAGACAGCCAAGCTGACTGCTGGAGCCTCGCCCAAAGTGAAAACGGAGAAGGCCAATCCTGGAGAATGGGGATCTTTGCTGATGATAGCACCTGAGAGAAAGGAGATTGGGGCCTGCAACCGCAGCGAGAACCCGGAACCTCGCTGTTGGTCCCCTGCGGAAGTACCATTACCAGCGTCGGAGTCTGCCTCGTCGGACGAGGAGCAAGCAAGCCCGACATCGGTGGTGATGCGCCTACCGGCGGACCACTACAGCGGTGCTGAAAAGGAGCCAGCACTTACCTGTGATGTGGAGGAGCCGAGTCTCCAGAGTTCGTGATCGCCTGAGATGATGCGACCGGAGTGGATGAGTCCCACGGCCATGGCGACTCAGATGATGAAAGGAGAAGAGGATCTCATCGCAAGCCCGCGGAGTGGTGAGATACCCTCTTCCCTCCCTCAGGCTCCGATGAAGGCGGCAGAGAAGGAAGGCCTAGTCCAGGCCCCAGTGGAACAGCGGAACGAACCATCGCGTCCGGCACTGGATGTCGTACTGGAAGAGGAAGTTCCAGTGGGGGACCCCACCCAAGATGGCGCCGTGTACCGCGAGATGGATGACGTCACTTCCGGCGGACACAGCGGAGCCTACTGGAAGCAACCAGCATCACCACGACCGCCGTGCTGCACCAGGTTGTCCGGAACGGAGAGGAGCAAGAGTCGGCAGGCTACGAGGAATTCGGGGAAACAAGAGACGGGTGAGCCTTACCCACTCAACGCTGGCACTGGCCGAGGTATTGCCAAACTGCGGATAGTAGTACCGCATCGCCAGCACACTTCTCCCTTTGCCCTGCCCCCGTCCATTGCCCAAACCTCTGCCCCTGTCATCTCGTCATCCGGGTCCCTGTCTAGCCAAGGGTGGTCTGCGGAGTTCCGGGATACCTCTGAGGAGCGGACTGGGTCAGCTATGGACGGCGGGGAATGTTTTACTTCCGATGAAGGATCGGGGAAGGAAATGATTGCGTCTGAGATGTATACAAGAACGAGTTCTATTGATTATAATGCAAATGTGAGGGGTAGTCCTAAACGCATTGGGTCAGCATCTAGGTCCACAGGAACATCAGGAGTTTCTTCTGGGGGAGAACCGGAGGAAAGTGAGATAACGGTATCAGTGAGAGAGCGGGCTGTAGAGAAAGAGACCAGATGGTGGGCTCCGATGTTTGAGGGGTATGAGGCCTGGTTGGATCGTACGCGGTTCATACTTATACGGGGCAATATAGTTGATCATTGGTGGGATATAGGTGAGTACTCCAAGGAGGAACGCCTGGAAGAGTTGATTAAGCGATGGTATGACCTTCAGAGGGGCATTGTTACTCTACGGGGGTCCTCTATCTTATATGATGCAGTTGCTCCTGAAGAACCATTGTCCTGGGTACTGCCAGGCAAGGCAGGCAAGAAAAAGTTGATTCGAATCATCAGGGCTGAGAGTGCCATAGTTGCAAGATACAAAAGGTCTCATGGTCTGGAATATCCATATGTACCTGAACCTCTCATGCAGGACATAGAGGATAACAGGGATGCCTGGCTGAGGGAGACTATTGAGGACTATACCATGTCTAAAACTGATCATGTAGCACATAAGACAGAGGAAAGGATCTGCTATCTCATGAGGGTATGGAGTGTTGGGTGCAACATATACATGCACAAAATGGAGTATAGAGAATGGCAGCCCCGATCTTATAGTATTACAGTGCAGGATGCTAATGGGAGGGAGGTGAAGAAACCTGACCCTAGGCACTACTACTAAGTAAATTCTCCTATGGAGTGGTTCAAATGTGCTGCTGTGACCAAACTGGCCTATGTGATTATGTTCATGCTGAGAAGAGGCATTCTGTAATAATGTATGCATATGCTAATGTATATTGTTATATGTTGCAGTACTACCTGATGGAAGGTTCCGCAAATTTAGGTCCCAAGTGGGGTCGTTGGATTCCACCAGGGGGAGATTGTAGCCAAGTTAAAAATTGGTGTACAGATCTCTCTCATGCTGGCAGTAATACTGGTAAGAAGGCAGGGTTGCCAGTAGTGATCATGGAGGTTTGCTCTCAAACCCCTGTGATGTGTCATATATGTAGCAAAGGAAGTGACAGCATGCTTTGTGTCCACTGTTAGTGACACAGAGGGTCTTTCTGGAGCCTATATATTACACAGCACTCCCAAAAGTTAGGTCGTTCTTCTTCTTCTCTGGCGGCTGGTTCAGAGTTGGAGTTCAAGGTCTGCAGCAGTTCAAGTCTGTCTGTCAGAGTGGCCAAGGGACAATCTATTACACACTGTGTCCAGGGACCTGGCACAGCTGGTGGTCTCCCTTAGGGGAGAGGTGGAAGAACAACTCAATTAAAGAGACAGGCGGAACCTTCTGCATGGAGGGTCTCTACAAGATGTGCGGCTAAGTGTCGGCCGCTGTGATGGGCAGTCTGCCAGAAACATGTCAATAAAGATGTCCATGGAAAGACCCTTCTTGCCTGTGAGTGGAGTTACTCAGGGAGAAGGTGCACTTAGGAGTCCCCCGTCAGAAACTCCTCCCTGCTACCATAGGGATCCTGATGGGGTGGAGGCGCTGTACCAAATGTGAGTAGGACTCAGAACACTACCTCAGATGCGTGTCATGGTGATATCCCCAACAATATCAAGCGGGAGACTCAGGAGTCCTGTTGCCAGCAGGTGCACCACACTACATACATGTAATTAGGATAGTTTCTCACATATGGGGTCAGGATCAGAAGGGCCCAGAGGGAAACACCGTTATATATATATATATATATATATATATACTATCGCAATTGGACTAACACGGCTGTTTCCGTTATATATATATATATATATATATATATTGTGACAGAAACCAGGGGATGGTAATAAATTCCGTATATAGGGCTCCCAGGATACTAGACAGTTTCTATCCTGTTTGGCCTGGGAGTGCAGCCTTATAATACATACACTCCATCCCACAGTTTGGCAAGCGCTGGAACTGAGGGATGAGAGATCCAGACCAGAGTTTGTCTGCTGCCTGATTTCTGTCACCTGTCATGCTAATTAGGAATTAGGTATGAAAGACTGATTTCCTGTTTGCTCTGGTCTCCCCACAAGAGCCAGGAGGCTGGAAGGCTGCTGAACTACAGAGGGGAGAAGCCTCTTCCCCAAACAGGTTCAATCTTTCTGTTCATTTGTGTAAGACTGCAAAAGTACCGTGTTTTGATGTTGGAAGTGGAAAAGCCACTTCCAACCCTGAGTCAGGGATATCTAAGTTAAGTTATCGCTCAGGTGAGCAGCTTTTGTTTTGATCTGTTTTCTGTTGTATGCACTGTGGCAGTCTCAGTGCCTGGGACTGAATAAACCAGGCATAGCCTGTTTAAAGGAACAGTACGTGACGCCTCATCATTTAACCTACCCTAAAAGACCGTGTTCTAAACAGTCCCGGACAAACGACGGAGCCCCGGAGTAAGCCGTTTGTCACATATGGTGGAGAATGCGGGCAGAGCACTAGGGGGTCTGCGGGTTGAAGAACTTTGAAAAAAAAAAAAAAAAAAAAAAAGTTTTTTTCATCCTCTGCAAACAAGATGGAAGACGTGGTGGGTGCACTGGTACGCAATGTCGCTGCCCAGAAAGACGCGAATGAAACCCAGCAACAGCTGTTAATAGCCCAGCAAGAAACTAATGCAAACCAGCAGCAGACGAATGCAGCCCATCAACAGCTGCTAATAGCCCAGCAAGAGATTAATGCCAACCAGCAACAGGCGAATGCCAACCAGCAACAGGCGAATGCAAACCAGCAACAGACGAATGAAGCCCTGCAAAACGCGAATGCAAACCAGCAAGAGACAAACCGCTTGCTGAGAGAGGAGCAACAGCGGTTCGCTCAGGGCTTACAGCAGGAACTCGAGATACTGAGGGGGACTATCAGTAACCTTCCACTGGCAGCGGCAGCCCCAGTACCGAAAATGACCAGGGCAAGCCACTACCTTCAGAAGATGGGACCCTCGGATGATGTGGAAGCCTATCTTCTCACGTTTGAACGCACGGCACAGAGAGAGGGATGGCCAGAAGCTGAGTGGGCTGGTCTAATCGCACCCTTCCTAAGCGGCGAACACCAGAAGGCTTACTTTGATCTAGAGCCAGCCGAAGCTAACGTCTATGCAAAATTGAAGTTCGAGATCCTCGCCCGCCTCGGCGTAACCACGGCTGTTCGCGCCCAAAGGTTTCACGCATGGTCCTTCACGATGGATAAAGCCACCCGAAGCCAGATGTATGACCTCATCCACCTCGCCCGGAAGTGGCTACAACCCGAGATCAACTCAGCCAGCCACATCGTGGAACGGTTGGTCATGGACCAGTTCTTGAGGAAACTTCCCTCTGCCTTACGCCGTTGGGTCAGTCGGAGTGACCCCCACAATGCGGATGAGCTTGTGGCCCTCGTAGAAAGGTACAATGCAGCAGAAGAGCACCCGCAACCCACAGTCGTGGAGCAACCCCACTACCCGAGGTTCCAGGACTCTTCCAGAGACGGTAAAAGGGTACCGGGGTTAAGGGGCACTGAAGAGCGGCGACCACCTTCACGCAGCACCAGCAACAGTGGTTCGCACACTAAGGGCAATAGCCAACATGGGGAGCCGGGAAAAGGCTCTAAGTGGGACACAGACTGTGTACCCAAATGTGTAAATTGTCATGAGAGGGGCCACACAGCAAAAATCTGCCCACTAAATGATGAGCCCATGCAATGCAACAGCGTGGAACCTTATTCGCTGTTGTCCCAATGTATGGGCCCTAGCCCAGAGGACCCCTTGAATAACCATCTGTGGGCATTTGTAAAGGTTAATGGTAAGAGGATCCGGGCACTTCTTGACTCTGGGAGCATGGTCACACTAGTGTCCGAATACCTCTTGCCCATTAAGAAGAAACAGGGAAACAGTTCACAAAGAGTGGCAATTTGTTGTATACATGGGGATAATCATGAATATTCCACTGTTGATGTTTTTTTTGAAACAGAGTTTGGTTCTTTAGATTTCAAGGTGGGTATTGTACCCAAACTGGCACATGATGTGTTAATAGGGACCGACTTTCCCCATTTTCTAAAAATGTGGTCCCCCGCTCAGAATAGCGCCCAGAGTTCAATAGCGGACCATAATGAAGTATTAGAAGAAACAAATCCTTTCCCTTTTTCAGAAATGGAGGTTGACGAGGGCCCAAATAAGAAGGGGGAAAAGGAGGAGTGCTGTAAAATTCCCTTCCCCATCACTACTTTGGTAGGGAATACCCCAAATCAAGATGTTGAGCAGACACTTACCACCCCAGAACCGGATAAGACCCTCGCTGACATAGAGGTCAGTCCTGGGAGTTTTAAGAAGGCCCAGTGGGAGGACCCCACATTAGCGGTAGCAAGGGGAAATATACGGGACCAGAATAGTACTCCTGGCCAACCAGATAGGTCACTTGCTTACCCCTACTTCGAGGTAGAGAACGACCTAGTATATCGGGTTGATAAAAGGAAATCAGTTACAACTAAACAATTGTTGGTACCACGGACATTCCGTAACGTAGTATTACACCTCGCACATAGTCATCCATTGGGGGGACACCTAGGGGTGGAAAAGACAAAAGAAAAGGTTCTTCGAAGCTTCTATTGGCCTGGGGTTCTGGCAGAAATTACGAATTATTGTTCCTCATGCCCAGAATGTCAGATCACCGCCCCGTTCAAGGCGTACCGCAGCCCATTGGTACCCCTTCCCATAATAGAGGTACCATTTGACCGGATTGCTATGGATCTAGTAGGACCCCTAATAAAGTCTGCTAGGGGACATCAGCATATATTGGTAATATTAGATTATGCCACCCGATATCCGGAGGCAGTTCCCCTACGTAGCACCTCAGCTAAAAACATAGCAAAAGAGTTAGTAGTTCTGTTTTCCCGGGTCGGGATTCCTAAAGAAATTCTATCTGACCAGGGAACACCATTTATGTCCCAAGTAACGAAAGAGCTATGTAAACTCCTAAAAATCAAGCATCTCAGAACCTCAGTCTATCATCCACAAACAGATGGTTTAGTGGAAAGGTTCAATAAAACCTTAAAGAGCATGTTACGGCGGGCGGTTGATAAAGATGGGAAAAACTGGGATTGTTTGTTACCGTACCTGTTATTTGCCATTAGGGAAGTTCCCCAATCATCCACTGGCTTCTCCCCGTTTGAACTATTGTATGGCCGACACCCAAGGGGCTTACTGGATATAGCCAAAGAGACTTGGGAACACGAGGTTACCCCTTACAGAAGTGTAATAGAGCATGTTGCCCAGATGCAGGACCGCATTGCTGCAGTCCTACCCATAGTGAGGGAACACATGGAGAAAGCTCAAGAAGCACAGAGGAATACATATAATAAGGGTGCTAGGGTCAGAATTTTTTCTCCAGGTGATAGGGTACTAGTTCTGGTTCCCACCGTGGAGAGTAAATTCCTTGCTAAATGGCATGGGCCATATGAGGTCTTGGAAAGAGTGGGAGAAGTAAATTATAAGGTAAGACAGCCAGGTAGGAGGAAACCTGAGCAAATTTACCATATAAACCTACTCAAGCCCTGGAAAGATAGAGAAGTCTTGTTAACCCTAGTACCCCCAGGTCCGTCAGAGAATCAAGAAACTGACCCAGAGGTTAGCATAGCTGAAACCCTGTCTGTTCATCAGAAACGAGAGGTTCAGAATTTAGTGAAAAGAAACAAAGAAATCTTCTCTATACGGCCAGGTAGAACTAGCGTAATTGAACATGACCTAGTCTCTGAACCGGGGGTCCGAGTTAACCTTAAACCGTACCGAATCCCAGAGGCCAAAAGAAAGGCTATAAGTTTAGAGGTTAAAAAAATGCTAAAACTAGGTGTAATTGAGGAATCCCAAAGTGGGTGGAACAGCCCTATAGTCTTAGTCCCAAAGCCAGATGGTACAACAAGGTTTTGTAATGACTACCGGAAACTAAACGCGGTGTCAAAATTTGATACTTATCCTATGCCCAGGGTAGATGAACTTGTAGAGAGACTGGGCAAAGCCCGATATCTCACAACCCTAGACCTAACAAAAGGGTACTGGCAGGTTCCCCTCACAGAAAGGGCAAAAGAAAAGACAGCCTTCTCAACCCCAGACGGCCTCTTTCAGTATAAGGTGTTGCCTTTTGGCTTACATGGAGCTCCCGCCACATTCCAAAGAATGATGGATAAAATTTTAAAACCACATGCTCGGTATGCTGCCGCCTACCTGGATGATGTGGTAATCCATAGTGAAGATTGGCAATCCCACCTTCCAAAGGTCCAAGCTGTGCTTGACGCAGTCCGGTCTGCTGGACTAACTGCTAACCCCGCTAAATGCACTATTGGTCTGGAGGAGGCCAAGTATCTGGGATATTCTATTGGCAGAGGTTTACTCAAACCCCAAACACTCAAAGTGGAGGCGATACAAAATTGGCCAAGGCCAGTTACAAAAAAAACAAGTAAGGACCTTTTTGGGGTTAATTGGGTACTATAGAAGGTTTATTCCCAATTTTGCAACTAAGGCAACCCCACTAACTGACCTCACAAAAGCAAGAGGACCGCTAATGGTAAAGTGGTCCCCCGAAACCGAACAGGCCTTTAGAAGCCTGAAAGAAGCTCTCTGTGCCCAACCAGTGTTGGTCACACCTGACTTCTCCAAAGAGTTCGTAGTCCAAACCGACGCATCTGAGGTAGGGCTGGGGGCGGTACTCTCCCAGGAGTCTCAAGGTGAGGAGCACCCCATCCTTTATTTAAGTAGGAAACTAAATCCCCAGGAGAAAAATTACTCCATAGTAGAGAAAGAGTGTCTCGCAATAAAGTGGGCTGTAGAGACGCTCAAATACTACCTGTTGGGGAGAAAATTCCGGTTGGTCACAGATCATGCACCCCTTACCTGGATGTGTCAAAACAGGGAAAAGAATGCTAGAGTGACCAGGTGGTTCCTAAGCCTACAACCCTTTAAATTTTCTGTGGAACACAGGTCAGGGCACAAACATGGCAATGCTGACGGGTTGTCAAGGATGCACTCCCTAATATCCATGGTCGCTCATCCCTCGAGGTCTGAGCTGGGGGGGAGGATATGTGACAGAAACCAGGGGATGGTAATAAATTCCGTATATAGGGCTCCCAGGATACTAGACAGTTTCTATCCTGTTTGGCCTGGGAGTGCAGCCTTATAATACATACACTCCATCCCACAGTTTGGCAAGCGCTGGAACTGAGGGATGAGAGATCCAGACCAGAGTTTGTCTGCTGCCTGATTTCTGTCACCTGTCATGCTAATTAGGAATCAGGTATGAAAGACTGATTTCCTGTTTGCTCTGGTCTCCCCACAAGAGCCAGGAGGCTGGAAGGCTGCTGAACTACAGAGGGGAGAAGCCTCTTCCCCAAACAGGTTCAATCTTTCTGTTCATTTGTGTAAGACTGCAAAAGTACCGTGTTTTGATGTTGGAAGTGGAAAAGCCACTTCCAACCCTGAGTCAGGGATATCTAAGTTAAGTTATCGCTCAG
This sequence comes from Ascaphus truei, assembly GCF_040206685.1. Lineage (NCBI taxonomy): Eukaryota > Metazoa > Chordata > Amphibia > Anura > Ascaphidae > Ascaphus > Ascaphus truei. The sequence continues at coordinate 226,846,794 of NC_134484.1, forward strand.
GTGAGCAGCTTTTGTTTTGATCTGTTTTCTGTTGTATGCACTGTGGCAGTCTCAGTGCCTGGGACTGAATAAACCAGGCATAGCCTGTTTAAAGGAACAGTACGTGACGCCTCATCATTTAACCTACCCTAAAAGACCGTGTTCTAAACAGTCCCGGACAAACGACGGAGCCCCGGAGTAAGCCGTTTGTCACAATATATATATATATATATATATATTGCAAAAAAAGGGGAAAAGAGCCCCAATGAAAGCACTCTGGTATGCCTGACAGTACAAAACCACAATGTTTATTGAAAAAGTTACAGAACATAAAATAAAATTAAAGTACAGAAAATTTAAAACAAGGCATGGATCCCCTGATAAGTGCAAACTGGATAAACCCTCAATTCAGGGAGTTACCCTTAGAGACAATACAAGGTCTAACAAGACATATGGGTGCTAGAGAGTATCTGACAGGGTGTAAATGTGAAAGCTGCTGACAGACAATAAAAGGTGGCTAAATAAGGTGATTGGTGGACTGTATAACAAAGTGCAGCAGTCTCCCTACAACAGGGGGTAAAATTACACCAATGCAATAACAACAGACTAGCTGTGAAAAAACACATGTATAGTCACAAAGAGCACACCTAGGTCTGTAGCAGCAAATGAATGATACTTCACCTCATGTCAGGTACTCTGCACAGTCTTAGAGGAATCCAGGAGAAAAGCTCACAGCACATGAGTATGTCCCAGAGAAGGGACACTACAGGGGATCCTGCCACTGGACCTGCTCCTACGCGTTTCGGCCTTAGCCTTCAACTGGGAGTGGTACAGTGGGCAGTATAACATGCACCTTAAAAAGGGATTTATTTAGGCTGGTGATAGTGGGCACCTGTGGTGTTTAATGGGTAGCACATGTAGTAAGGAGTAAACTAATTTATTAGCATAATGTGTCACAGAGGCATCACGGGCTGAGAGCCAATGTTAGGGATGTATTACCTAAGTTCCTACCCATAAGAGGGCAGTTCTGGCAAAAACGGAGTCTCAAACGGGGTACTGCGCATGCGCATGACGTCACGGACGTGCGACTAGGCAAAAGGTGTCGTCTGTAATGAATCATTCAGGGGCTGGTCTAAGGGGGAAGCGCTGGGGACTGAGGGCAAAAACGTGCATCACGGATGCAAATGCGCATGACCGTGACGTCATAAGTCAGCGTCCCCGGCGTCCTGCGCTTAGTCATCTGAAAAATGGCAAATACTTCTGTTATATGAAGCCTCTAGGTTCCTGACTGCGCATGTTTGCCCTTAATTGCCAGTAATAGCGCGATCTATGGGCTTTAAATCGTATCAAATCATAACTTGCGCAAGTACTATGTATACACCTCACTGGTCAAAATAAAGGGAATAAACTTGTCTTAAAGGGGCATTACCAACAGTAAGTAGAGAACATGAATAAACTTCGCATTAGTCATGTATGGTCACTGTACAGAACAGTTAAGTTGTCAATCATATAAGCTGACTATTACAGTTGTAAACTTAATAGTTGTTACTAATAATACTTCTTGCACTACCTCAGATGCGTGTCATGGTGATATCCCCAACAATATCAAGCGGGAGACTCAGGAGTCCTGTTGCCAGCAGGTGCACCACACTACATACATGTAATTAGGATAGTTTCTCACATATGGGGTCAGGATCAGAAGGGCCCAGAGGGAAACACCGTTATATATATATATATATACTATCGCAATTGGACTAACACGGCTGTTTCCGTTTTATATATATATATATATATATATATATATATATATATATATATATATATATATATATATATAATGGAAACAGCCGTGTTAGTCCAATTGCGATAGTGCAGAATAAATGAGTTCTTCAGTATTAGGTGATACCTTTTTTACTTGGACAATTTATGTCATAGAACAAACAATACTGCTGACCTGAAGGAGAGGAAAACTCTCAAAAGCTTGTCCTATGACATAAATTGTTAGTCCAAATAAAAAAGGTATCACCTAATACTGAAGAACTCATTTATTCTGCACTATATATATATACACACATATATATACACACACAGTAACCAGGGAGATCCTGATGACAAAAAAGACAGCACACCACAGGTATAATCCAAAAAATGTGTATTGTGAACACAAGGCAGCCTTGTGTTCACAATACAGTACACATTTTTTGTGCTGTCTTTTTTGTTACTGTGTGTGTATACTTCATCTATAGGACAAGCAACTGTCTTCTTTTGAAATCTTGGCTCCTATGTGCAGCCTACTCACAAGATGTCAGAAGTATTAAAGCAACTCCAAAACTGTGCCAATACTGTGTCTTTGTACCAGGTCAGGATGAGATGAACCTCAGCAGTATAAACGAAAAATATCCATAGCACAGATCAATACAATAAAAATACGCCTGCCAATACACATGACAGTATTACGTGCCTTTTTAATTTTGCATTATTGTAAGTGCAAATGTAATTTTTTTTTAATATAAACATTTTTTATTGTATTGATCTGTGTTATAGATATTTTTCTTTTATACTGCTGAGGTTCATCTCTCTCCTGATATTCTTGTCTGATGACACTTTCATTTGGTGCACATCCTGACCTGGTACAAAGACACAGTATTGCCACAGTTTTGGAGTTGCTTTAATACTTCTGACATCTGGTGAGTAGGCTGCACATAGGAGCCAAGATTCAAGCTGTTGGACGATTTGATTGCACTATCATCTGCACTTAGATTTGTTTGTGTTGTTTTTCTCCTATATGCTCCCCCTGAACTGTGAAAATACAACTCTACTTCTTGGGACCAGTGAAGACAGGCCCTACCAGAGGGTTTCACCAGGGAGTGACAACTTTATATATTACACGTATATTTTATATGCACATTTATTTTTCACATTATTTTTATTGTATTCACCTTCTTGTCACTTTAAGAATAGTGAGCACTCTTTTGTGTAAATGTGCCTTTGAGATCACCGACACATACTTGAGGTATCAAATGTAAAACAATTTTATTAAAACAGGGCAAGCAAATTTCCTGATGTATTGATATAATACGAAGATAAAAAGCAATGGTAAAGTACAATGTATACAATGTATAAGAAACAAATATTGCCAATCATAAGCTGTATTTCAGTGAAGAGCGTGAATGTTTGCTGAGTCACACAGTGATAATTCAACTGATATGTAGTAAGGGTGTACCGAGTACCCGGAATTACCCGGTACCCGGCACATTTCCAGCTACCCGGACATTACCCGGACCCGGCAACTGAGAAGTGGGCCCGGCGACGGGTAATGTCAGAGTAGCTGAAAATCTAATTACTTACCTTTCAGCCAGCGGAGGTGCCGAGGTGGTGGGGTGGGCAGGAGCAGAGGTGCCGAGGTGGTGGGGCGGGTGGGCAGGAGCGGAGGAAGAGCGGGCAGGTGCGGAGGCTCACTGTTAGGGTGGGTGTCCAATAGGAACTCTCCATCTCCTGCTCTGGTCACTGCTTACCTGCTGCGGTGCTGTGTAAGGGATTCCTGCAGTCCCCCACCGGCTGAAGACACCTCCGATGCTGCCACCGCCACAGGACCGCTGCTGCTGTTCCTAGATGTCGCCAGGTAAGTGTCAAACCGGGTAGCCGGTTACTCGGCCATCTAGAACCATTGATTTTGGCCGGGTACCCGTTACCCGTGTTTTTTTTTTTAAATCACTGCCCTGTACAGCGGAGCACAGTTGAAGAAGGGGACCAGCACCATCAATGAAGGGTTAAAAGCGTAGATTTATTAGTACATGGTATGGGGGGGAGACAAAACACACTCTGACGCGTTTCAGGCTGGGACGCCCTTTATCAAAGAGTACAATCGCGTCTCACAGACCCGCAGTTATGAAGGGGATTCCCCGCCTACAATTCCCAGTGACGCCGCGCGATTTTGGCGCGAAACTCGGCATGCAGTTCTATTGGTTGAATCAGGCTCCCAATCAGAGCGCTCGATTCAGAAGGTACGTCTGGTGCGGCTGAGGTTTCCCGTTCAACTGCGGGAATGGAAGGAAAGACATAAAGAGACAAACAATATTAAAAGTACAATGAGCAAACATCTGACACATAATTTGATACGCAAATAGTTCATCATATGGATGTGGACAGTACAGGATACAGGACACTGCATCTGTATAAATGATCTAAGCAAAATCGCAGTGAGTCATAATCAGCATAAGCTTAATAAAATACATGAAATTAACCCTTGAGTCATGCGTGGCAAATACAAAGTGTCAGAATAACAAAAAGTAGAAAAGCTTGGAATGATAAAATATATGATCTTAAGTTTTAAATAGATTATACAATATGTTATTCTGTCTCTGTACCAATCTCCAAAATCTGTATAGATGACAAAATTAATAATAAATATATCTTGGTATATCCTTAGTGCTAATTATGCGTGGAGAGAAGGTAGAGCACTGCAGAAAAAAGTAGGGCTGGAGGCTGATTGGTGAAAATTAAAAATGCTTTAATAGAGATGCATGGTAGCAAAAGCTACATAAAAACTCTTTGATAAAGCGCTATTTAGCGCGAAATGCATTAGAGGACCCTTTTTATGTAGCTTTTGCTACCATGCATCTCTATTAAAGCATTTTTAATTTTCACTACTCAGCCTCCAGCCCTACTTTTTTCTGCAGTGCTCTACCTTCTCTCCACGCATACTTGATCTACACAACGGACGGATGCACGCGTATATGGAGCATAAGGGGTCTATCATGTGAGTCATGTATCTGTATTTCTTACATTGTGACTGTGACTATAGGGTATTTGCATGGCTCCAGCCTTTTGGTTCAGGACACCATCCCTCTCCATAGTGAATGCACTGGGAGTCCTTTTATATAGGGGCTTTTTTTGTGATTTCATTTTGAGGGTGGTTATATGCTTTCTGTCCATATCAGGCTTTATTTGGTGAGCTATATACCCTGTCACATATATACATTTTTTCATTGATTTGACTCAACCCTTGACTCCTGGGCTATATTGCCTTCATTGCACTATTCTGGGAATTAGAAGCACCATACAGAGATTCATTTCTCATCCTTTGCTTAGTGCTAATTATAACTAAATGGATGGGGGTTGGGGGGGGAGGGGGGGAAAGGGGGGATAAGGGGGGAGTGGGGGGGGGGGGAGGGGGGCAAAATTAATAAAATATAAAGAAGTCAGTATAGCAATATGGAACATACATGTTGGGAGATAAATATACATATCATGTGCTTCATGTATTGTATTTCAGCCTCCAGTTTGTGAAGGCACATAATTCAATAATATAACGTAGAGAGTGGTTAGTTTAATTTAAAAAATGTTTGAGTTCCCAGTCCTGGTTCATGCCCCTGGGTGCCATTGTCCCAACGGCATAAATCCAGAACATCTCCCTGCGATTAAGTAAAGCTTCTCTGTCGCCTCCCCTAGCATGGGCATGGATGTGTTCTATTGTACTTTTAATATTGTTTGTCTCTTTATGTCTTTCCTTCCATTCCCGCAGTTGAACGGGAAACCTCAGCCGCACCAGACGTACCTTCTGAATCGATCGCTCTGATTGGGAGTCTGATTCAACCAATAGAACTGCATGCCGAGTTTCGCGCCAAAATCGCGCGGCGTCACTGGGAATTGTAGGCGGGGAATCCCCTTCATAACTGCGGGTCTGTGAGACGCGATTGTACTCTTTGATAAAGGGTGTCCCAGCCTGAAACGCGTCAGAGTGTGTTTTGTCTCCCCCCCATACCATGTACTAATAAATCTACGCTTTTAACCCTTCATTGATGGTGCTGGTCCCCTTCTTCAGCTGTGCTCCGCTGCAATCCTTGGATTTCGTGGTACCTTTACAAACTCTGCGTGATGCACGCACACATGGAGGAATTGCTATCTAAGTGAGTATTGTTTCTCCCCATCATGGATCAAAGGGGAGTTGGTGACCTGTAACAGTGCTGCAGGTAAGATTTATCTAGTCTGGTGAAGTGCCATTAAGACATTATATGTTATTGATTATCCCTGCTATCAATTGCACTGGGTCCAATACTTGATATAGCTGTAACGGGTTTCCCCCCCCCCCCAATCTCACATTGGCCCGGGTAGTCTAACCAGTCCCCATTACGTGTTCGTGTCTGGTGGTGCACCTGTATGCAACAGGGCTCCTGAGTCTCCCGCTTGATGGTATTAGGGGATATCATCAGGACAGGTAGCTGAGGTAGTGGGTGCGAGTTCAACTTACATCATGTGCAGCGCCTCCACCTCATCAGGGTCTATGCTTCCGCAGGGAGATGGTCCTGGTGAGGAACTCCTTCTTGGTGGTGCCATCCACTGCTGAGTAATTTCACACTCACACAGTGGGGGTATCGTTAACAAGGTCATCTTTATTGTAGACGGTGATGTAGCAGACTGCCCCATGCAGCTGCCGGCTCTAGCCGCCCATCTCTCCGTGCTGTCCCTTCGCCAGGTACGCCCTCCCGAATTGAAGTGGGATTCCCTCTTCTCCTAGGGAGATCCTCTCTGTGCCAGGTCCCTGGACACAGAGTGGCTTAGACAGGCTGATTGGTCAACATGGACCGCTAGTTACGTCACTAGGGTCACAAAGTGTTCCTACAATCCCTTATGCAGGAAAATACAACTTACCAACAGCTTTCCACAGTTGCTAGAACACACTGTAACTAACTGTGTTGTGCCTTATATACTTCAGGAGGCAGGTGCATCCCTGATGTCACTATCCAGGGACTCAGAGCATACAGCCACTCCCCTCCATACATAGGGCACCTCACCATGGGGTGAGGGAAAACCTCCATAACTACTGCTGGCATACCGGTTCTTACCAGGACTTACTGCCAACAGAGAGGAAAGCAATATACCATTATTATGCATGGCTATATACTCCCCCTGGTGAATCCCCACCGTCCCAGCTGGGGCCTAAATTTGGTGTACCTTGCTCCAGGAAACACTGAAAAAGAACACACAACTTAGCGTTTAAACATTATCACCTTCACATAATAATGACAGAACATACGCTCACTGACCAGCAGAGAGCATCAAAGAAAAAGGCAGACCACTCTTTGACGGACCTAATAGTAGTGTCGAGAGTCTGGTTTCTTCATCCTCCCGCCCCGCTGCATCGGTGACTGTTACACTAAACTCTCGGGGCAAGCCTCGCTCATTGCAATACACCACCTTGTGCATATAAACGCTGCGCCCTATTTTCCAGACCCGCATCAGCTGGGAGACCCTCTGCTCAGCCTGAACTCCCTTAATGGCTCCTCCCTTATTCACGATATAGTATTCGATATCATTACGAAGCCACCTTTCTCGATTGTCCTCTATTTCCCTCATCAGAGGTTCAGGGACATATGGGTATTCAAGCCCATGGGATCTTTTATATTTAGCTGCAATAGCCCGTTCAGCTCGGCAGGCCCGGGTTAATTTAGTTTGCCCAGCCTTTCCCGGTAACACCCATGACAGGGGCTCATCTGACTCCACCGGATCATCTAACCCTTCAGATCCCTTTGGGGTAATAAGACCTACTTGTATTCGGTCCCACCGTTCTCGTAGCTCCTTGAGATAGGCCTCGTCGTCAAAATCCCCAGGAGCCCACCAATGGTCAACCACCCCATCCCTTTCTAGAATGAAACGGGTGCGGTCTATCCAGGCGACATATCCCTCATATAATGGTGCCCACCACCTAGTTTCCCGTACCTCCTCTGCGTTGGGTTCTAGGGGCTCTTCCTCTTCAGGCCCACCCGATGATACCCCTGAAGTACCCACAGATGGTGCAAACCTTTCCTTACGCTGTGACCAGTGTCCACCCGTAATACTCAGTATACTAGTGCTATCACTGGGTACCGACCCTCGTCGGGAAATCCTCCCTCCACCCTCCGACCCATCGTCCGAAGTTCCCCAGTCCAGGCTTCCAGTCCGTTCTGTGGTAGGACCCCGGGAATCCCCTGACATACCCAGACTAGAGGTAGACCCGAAGGAACAGGTGACAGGGACAGGGGTTTGAACTAGGGCCTTGGGGCTAACCTTGGGGATGGATGGGGTTGGGGGACGGGGCCGGACGGTAGGTACCGGCAGGGTCACGGCCTGCTCCTCTGCAATACCTGACTCACGTGAGCCACAAAGTTCGTTCTGTCCTTCGGTAGTGGATCTTCTTGTTCTCCGATTCGAGCGCCCACTCCGTCGGTCCGTAGGGGATCGACTCCCACTGCTCGACCGTAGAGGCGCGATCGCCTCCCACTCGACACCGCTCAGGTCGTCCGGAACTGCCTCTGGACACGCACGTGCTGCGACGCCATCTTGGGTTGGGTCCCCAAGCGAGACCTCTTCCTCCACGAGGATATCCGGCAACGCCCTTCTGCTGTGTGGTCCAGCCTGACCCTGGATCCGCTCTTCGTTCACCTCCACCCCCGGGATCTGCGGTGAGCACGGAGTTAACCTACTGCTCCGCAGGGTCGGGGGTGGATCGACCTCCTTCCGACCCGCTAGTCACCATGGCAGTGGGACTCCAGCGATCGGGTTGTCGCAGCACTGGAGACACTCGACTCAGTGTCTCCACACCACGAGGGATAGCATCTCGCCACGGAATACCACTAGTATGGTACTCCGCTAACAAGTCCTGGGCCTCTGCCAGCCTGGCACACTCCTCGTCCGAGGACTCTAATTTACAGTTCGGGCGGGGTATTCCAGTAGGGGACCGTCTATGGGCTCCTTTCCGGTCACCTCTCCGATTGCTGGTTTTCTCCGCCTTGAGAATTCGGCTTGACTCCGGCTCCGCGGGACCTGCACTCACACTCCACAGTGCACCCGGAAGCTCCGCTGCCGACGTCGGGGTAGGATTTCTCATCCCCCCGGCTTGTACCGGCACAAATGTGGTCATAGGCCACATATATTGCAGTCCACAATGAGCACTCCCCACAGCTCCGCCAGGCAGTCTGCACTGCAGGCAGAGACAGACCACTGTCTCCACACCCTCTACGCGGATAATCAGGAAGCCTCCTGGAAATGAGTAGGGGTGGGTTGATATCAAGGGACTCTGTTCCACTTTCTCCGCTTGCTCAGCCATGGTCACCAACGGAAGCACTCGTCATAGCGGTCTGTATTGATCAATGGCTCTTCGCAACTGAAGTGCAGAGGATGGTTGAGCAATCCTTCCCCCCACTTCCTCCATCGGCATCCGGTGGAACTGTAGACCACTCCCCCTGGTTGAAACTAGGGGGATGTCTCGCCGCTTTGTAGGCTGACCCAGCACAGGGGCGGAATGAGTCATAGTCCATGAGGGCGCGGCTCCAGCTTTCGCGCCAAACTCCCCAACTGGGTGGAGTTTCCTCGTTGCCGCCAATCCTGGCCAACAATTTGCAAACTGCAGAGTTGCAAGACTTTCTGCAGCTGGCCCACGCGATGTCCCGGGAACGCGGGAACCGCCATTTTGGTAAGCACTGTCCTTCTTTATATTTGAGGTAGCGTCTGGCTGTTTGTTTATTGGTGTGTAACAAAGTCCATTTGGTTCCTCCCATCTCGCAAGGCTGTCGTCCTCACTATTCTCAGGGGTATCTTCCCGAGAACATAGGCATGACAAACACGGCGCAGCCACGGCTTTCACGCCATTCCATAACAAACACACAAGAGTCTCTCCTGTAGCTTGTTCTCCTTCCTCGTCCCGGCATCCTGGACCTTCTGCTCTTTGCAGATCCTCCATTCTGACGGTCGCTTCTTGCTCACGGTATACTGGATTATTGTACATGGAGCTCCGCTCTGCGGGGCAGCTACCACATCCGTACAATAAACATGCCTTGTGCACCACCTTGTGTACCTAACATATGTCTAACTCGTGTTGGCACTACCTCAGGCTAGGCTCACTCTCTCAGTGTCTACTGTATCTCCTTCCTCCCAGTCTGTGCTCCCTGGTGAGGCTATCTGGAGTGATCTGGAATGGCTAGAGTACTCTGGGGCTCCCATGCAGTACTTGGGCGTCTACCTCTCTTGGTCAGCCTAGTGCAGACCCTCTCCAGGACTCCTGACCTAGTTAACAGGCTCTCCCTTCTGGCGTCCTACCCCTAGCGCGACCTCAAGGTGACTCGGACAGCTATAGCCCCTCTCCAGACCCACTAACTCCTCTCAGGATCCCAGGGTATCCCTGCGGTTCCATCCCAACACAGCACAAAGTGGCAGCATACACTTTCCCTGTTTCCTAGCGTGTGCCTAGCAAAAGCCTGTCCTGTTGACAGGTATCTCAGCAGCGCCTCCAATTGTAACGGGTTTCCCCCCCCAATCTCACATTGGCCCGGGTAGTCTAACCAGTCCCCATTACGTGTTCGTGTCTGGTGGTGCACCTGTAGGCAACAGGGCTCCTGAGTCTCCCGCTTGATGGTATTAGGGGATATCATCAGGACAGGTAGCTGAGGTAGTGGGTGCGAGTTCAACTTACATCATGTGCAGCGCCTCCACCTCATCAGGGTCTATGCTTCCGCAGGGAGATGGTCCTGGTGAGGAACTCGTTCTTGGTGGTGCCATCCACTGCTGAGTAATTTCACACTCACACAGTGGGGGTATCGTTAACAAGGTCATCTTTATTGTAGACGGTGATGTAGCAGACTGCCCCATGCAGCTGCCGGCTCTAGCCGCACATCTCTCCGTGCTGTCCCTTCGCCAGGTACGCCCTCCCGAATTGAAGTGGGATTCCCTCTTCTCCTAGGAAGATCCTCTCTGTGCCAGGTCCCTGGACACAGAGTGGCTTAGACAGGCTGATTGGTCAACATGGACCGCTAGTTACGTCACTAGGGTCACAAAGTGTTCCTACAATCCCTTATGCAGGAAAATACAACTTCCCAACAGCTTTCCACAGCTGCTAGAACACACTGTAACTAACTGTGTTGTGCCTTATATACTTCAGGAGGCAGGCGCATCCCTGATGTCACTATCCAGGGACTCAGAGCATACAGCCACTCCCCTCCATACATAGGGCACCTCACCATGGGGTGAGGGAAAACATCCATAACTACTGCTGGCATACCTGTTCTTACCAGGACTTACTGCCAACAGAGAGGAAAGCAATATACCCTTATTATGCATGGCTATATAGCTTTATTCCATTTCTCCTTACCTTGGCTATACATTGATACTAATTGCCTACATATGTATCCAACATGCTGAAGCGCTGCTTCTGGGATTTTTTATCCTGCTTTTCCACTGCCCGGTACAACACTAATATGTAGTATGAGAAGTGGCAGATGGATGTTCAGGTACAGATCACAAAGTAAGTATTAGATATTGTGTTTCTATATGGGGTATATACCTCTATTTATTTGTGAGCACATCTATATCTACATCTGAGAGTAACTGGAGCAAGCAGGACGTTGTTTATCTTTTGCTGTGTTAGTGAGGTATATGATGTATGAATCCCGCGATCCGTGGGCTGATTGCCAAAATCACAGAGTCCAGTCACCTCACGAATCCTTAGCTGGATACATTGTGCTGTAACACTGAACCTTTGGAACTCACTTCTCTTAGCTTTCAGCGCCTTCAATGGGGAATCCTCTCACACAGCTGATCGGCACTAACATGATGACGTGTGCCCTACGCGTTTCGTCAGATGCACTGACTTCATCAGGGGTGTGTCCCAGAGAAGTAGCCATATATATTTATAGCTAATGCAGAGTGTCCTGATTGGTTCAAATTGCTCAATCTCTTGAAACTGAATTGTCAGCAGCAAAAAGTGGGCATTTCCATTGTGTGAATGATTCATATACAAAATTACAATCAAAGCCATATTCAATTATATAATAAAACAAAATAAATGATCAAACTTCAGAAAAATAAACATATGTAATGGTGTTTCCCCCACCCCGTGGGAGATTCCCCTGTTACCAGGTGTATGGTGCATTCTACCTGTTGGTTCACAAGAGGCTCAGTGGTTTGTCGATAGTTGTGGGGACTGCAGGACAGGCTTCTGGGGTATAAACCCGACACTTACTCCATGGTACACTACGCCTCCATCTGCCATAAGCCTCAGATGTATGGAGGGGTTCTCCTACGGTAGAAACAGTTACTTCTCCCCCTAATAAGATCACAAACCAGGCCGGAGGTAAAATCACCTGGAACAGATTTATTCCTGTACATTTCACAGCAACACGGTAGTCCCCCTGCCTAATACAGTCTCTGTTCTGGTCTCTGGATCAAGATGGTCCCTGGACCTGCACTACGGGTCAAGGGCCCCCACAGCAGTCCTAGCTCTTCCCCAGCCCTCTAGCACAGAGGTCCCCAACTCCAGTCCTCAAGGACCACTAACAGTGCAGGTTTTACAGATACCCCTGCTAGAGCACAGGTGGTTCAGTCAAAATGATTGGGCCACCTGTGCTAATGAGAGGCTATCCTTAAATCCTGCACTGTTAGCGGTCCTTGAGGACTGAAGTTGGGGACTTCTGCGCAGGACCAGGGGAATAAGTGATCACTCACTCTCCCCCTAAGTGAAGAGGACCAGGACCTGCCAGTGCAGAGCAGTCCAGTGTGATACCTTGTCTCTCGCATGGTAGAGACACACTAAAGAATTTGGGGGTTGCAACTCCCTTAAGTACAGTAGGGGGAAGGTACCAGGTCTGAACCCAGGATTGGGCAACAATCAGACCTAAACCCACCTCCTCCCCTGTCACTCAAGGGAATGCGTTGTGTGGAGAAAACCCATGATTAGTACTGGCACTGCCTGCTCTTACCAGGACTTGAATGCAAGTGAGGGCAGAGTAGTAACCAGAAACCAGCCATGACTACATATATAACACAAATCAGGATGTGTAATAATGTCAAATTAACAAAAACAAAATTTACTATAAATAATTGATTAATACATATATGAAAAAAATCAATGATCTGATATATAAATAATATACAATAACATAAAATATAATGATAAATGTTAATGAATATTATCCAATTGCTAAATGTACTGAAAATATATATATATATATATATCAAATGAGGTCTTCACACCTGATGTAAGAGAATTTTGACTATGGAGATGACCTAGGCGCAGAGAAAGGCCGCGCTTATAGTGCTGGCGACGCGACCGATTACGTCACCCATCGCCACCCGCGAAAACTATCATTGGATTTTATGCGACTGCCGCCAGCGACGTCACTTTCGGGGACGGGCCACGGTCTCTGATTGGTTTAGAGACAGTCACATGTGGCGACTGTCTCTAAAAAATCAAATAGACCCGGCTTCAAAATGTTTTGCCACGACGTCGCTTTTACTATAAGTGCTTGCGACGGACTCAATGTATTTGATTTTGTGCATTGTCGCCGTCGCAAGGCACTATAAGCGCAGCCAAAGGGGGGAGGGAAGGGAAAAGGGAGAACATAGAGTAGTAGTATGTCCGTATAGGGTCTTGCGCACAAGGTAAGAGATGCACCCAAAATTAATTGAAGTAAATCAAGCCTTTCTCCAGAAACACTGGATCTGGGTCTCTCGAAGTGGATCCCTGCTATACTTTGGGGATTTTTCTTCTCCGTTCAGATTTGTATCATGTGGGGGAGATAACCATAAAGAGCACAAATAGTGTAATACTATTTATTGAAAAAAATATAAAACCTTAAGCATAAGTTATTAAACCCACACTTTAAAATAACATGTAAAGGCAATGGGAGAGTTGATGTTTAATGAGTCTCTTGCACTCAATTCCTGATAAAATCAGCCTTGGCTCTGTTATGCACAGTTATTGAAGAGCCCCGTGGGAACGTTATCCTCTCCACTCTCTGGCTATGTCCCTGTTGTGAAGAGCTGTAGCCGGTTTAGATGGCGTGCCTCCGTGCATGAGGCTCCACGCAAGACCGGCTTGTCCTCTCTCCACTTCATGCAGGTAATTAAGGTTCCTCGACATTAATCTTAGTGGAAAAGAGAATACATGAATGATTGATTTTGAAATATTTTACAGTACTCTTCTTACACTTCATGTACAATAATGTAACATTTCAATACATGATATACACACACATTTCAATATACATTTTTAATACGCCTAAAATTACACTAGACAGCCCCCTCTGCCCCTGACCTGTGCCGTGCATGTACTGTAGAGTAAGCTGCTCCTCTCTTGTAGTGCCATGCATTGAGGATGCAGAGCGCACGTGCAGCCCTTTCTGGTATACCAACTCCGAGCAGCAGGTGGCAGCACGAACAGGAAAGAGCCAGCGAACCTCGAACGCACAGAGGCCATCCGTAACATGGGCAAACGTGCCCACAGGCTTCCAGCGTGACGTGCGAGCGCAGGACTGTGGGCACAAGACGCCATCATGGAAGCTGGGAATTTCTTCCGCACCCTGCCCGGACTCAAGATGGCCACAACCCCCCCCCCCCCCCACCTGTTCCAGAGAAGAGAGAGCGTCACGAGGGCGCTCTGGTTGATTACTGGTACCTCTCTATGGTGAGACCGGAAAAGGAAGCGGAGCCTGAGCCCACGTGACAGAGAGGTGAGAGAAGAGAGACTGTGTGTCTATATATGTATTTACTGTGTATAGTATACCTGTGCTTACACATGTGTAGACAGACGTGTACACGTGATATATGCATTTGTGCATAAATGCGCTATAACACAGCACTGCATGTGTTATCAATACATATCACGTGTACACCTCGATTTTGTATCCAGCTTTTATTTTTCAAAATTAAGTGAACAAGGGTTTGAGCTACTATGTATATCTATCTCTATTTATATAGTGCCAACTGTGTACTCCTATAGTGCTTTACAAAGACTACAGTATAGGAAATTATAGTACAATATTATAAATGTATGAATGAATATGGGTGTGGGGACAAAAGTATGTGTGTATGTGTGTATATATATATATATATATATATATACATACATACAACACATTATTAAAAAAAAATGCCACTCGCCTGAAAAAAAGGCACTTTACCCTTCACCACCCATTTTTTTATTTATCAGACTGTAAAAGTCTCTTTTTCAATCAACCCCCTTCTCTTTCTCACCCCCCTTTCTCACCCCCCTTTACTGAACACTTCCGGGTCAGAACGCATTGGTATGCTCCTACCCGTCTCTTCTCCTGCTGCTCACATAGATGTGAATGCTCTCTCTAAGTCAGTCCTGCCGCCTTCTCGCCAGCTCACAAAATCCACTCGCTCCGGCTGAGTGGGTTTGTCGAGATGTATGTATGTATACGTGTGCCACATTTCTGAGTGATGAGGATGAAGAAATGTGAAAAGTGTCACATACAGGGAGTGAGCACTTAAGCTCTTTTTAATATATCTGTTAATCTGAAAAAGTCTTTAAATGAAATCGTAATTGGTCACATTTGCCACCCGCCTTGTAAAAGGTCTGGTGATTCCCCCCCCCCCCCCGTGCTTGAGTAGCTGAAATTTATGTTTATCATTACTGTATACATGTTTTTATTTCCCAGCTGTCCGGGATATCCAGATTAAGAGGCTGGTTTTGCTCAAGAGATGGCATCTTACACCTGCATCACGTGCCGGGTGACCTTTGCAGACCCTGATATCCAGAGGGCCCACTACAAGACTGACTGGCACCGATACAACCTGAAGAGGAAGGTGGCTGACATGCCTTCGGTCACGGCTGAGAATTTCCAAGAGCGGGTGCTGGCCCAGAGAGCGGTGGTGGAGGAGCAGAGCAAGGAGACCGCCACCTATTGCACTGCCTGCAGCAAGAGGTTTGCCACGTTTAATGCCTACGAGAACCACCTGAAGTCCAAAAAGCACGTAGACCTGGAGAAGAAGGCGGCCCAGGCTATCACCAAGAAGGTGGAGATGTTGAACGAGAAAAATTTGGAGAAGGGCCTGGAGACGGAGGGCGTAGACAAGGATGCCATGAACAAAGCAATCCAGCAAGCTATCAAGGCACAGCCCTCCATGTCTCCCAAGAAGAACCCCACCACGGACCCTATGGCTGGGCAGGGAAATGTGTCTTCTGCTACAGGAAGTCAAGAGGCAGAAGCGAGGGCCCGGCCTCAAAAACCTCCCAGGCTGCAGTGGTATGAACAGCAGGCAAAGAGGCTGGCAGGGCAGGAGGCTGAGAATGAAGAAACAGAGGAGGAAGGTAATACGCGAGACAACAATATTTTAACATCTCACTTTTATCATTGGTGCTATCTTTAATATTTCCTAAAGAGAAGGACTGACCGGTGCACAGTTCATTATTTAAAACACCTTGTGAGTGGCTCCTAAGCTAGCTGGTCATGAAACCTTTAACCTCAGACTGCTCTACTGCAGTCTTGAATGTTTTTTTTTTTTTTAATGTCTACTACAGGGGAGTAATCTTTTTCCCCTGCCGGCTTTCCTGCTCTCCGCGCGCCCCCCTCTCTCCCTCTTTACAGTGGTTCCCGGCGTCTGGCGGCGCGTCTCCAAATGCCGGCTGAACCACGGTAAGTGCAGTTTACAGAGGCCTTCGCTACTTCCCCGACACTTAATTTAAGTGCCTTCGGGAAGCTCGCGGGGCCCCTGTAAACCCCGCGCCCCCCCAGTTTACGCACCACTTGTCTACTAAACTGCTTTTTATGCATAGGTCCAGTACTGTTTAGACGTGTGTGTGTGTGTGTGTGTGTGTGTGTATATATATGTGCATGGACAGAGCCCGAAAAGTTAACAATTTAAATGGTCTACAATATGGAAAAGGTTACGAAGCACTATTTTTGTTGTGTTCTCAATCATTCAAAATAAAACCACCCGTAAGCGGACACTGTCCTCTCCCGTGTCACTTTGATACCTTTGTAACTCTGACATTGTTGACGAGGAGGATCAGAGTTGGCCATTTTCAGTGGTCAATTTTAGCTTTTCTTATTCAACCTGACATTTTTGAACGAGAACATTAATCTTGCATGTCCTGTCTTGGGCCTGTACTGTGGATATCTGCCCCTATTTAAATATTATACGATAGTAAGCATAGGCCCCTTTCGCACAAACAGCTGATTTGGTTTCAAATGTCATAGTGAACCTCCTGAGTCCCATTGTATTACAGAAGAGTGTTATTTCCCTATGCTAGGGATACATTTTTATATTGCACGTCTCTGCAAAACATATATATTTTTTTTCTTATGATGGCCTCTTATTTGTTAAATCATTTTATAAAGTCATACAGGTAGTGCTTGTCTCCATTGGTATGTGCTGCAGTACTTCTTTCACACACATGCTATGATCATGTTAATGTGCTGGTGCTCCTGTAATAAAGTTCTGGGGTTTTCTTCCTTAACAACAACAAAACAAAGGGAGAGATTTACTGACCTCAGATGTGGGTTATTGCACTGTGACCTCACGTTATCTGCCATTCCAGTCAGTGGCAGTTACTGCAGTATCGCACTGCCACAACCTGTACCAGAGGTTAGTGAATTCCAGAGAGCGAGTCAGGGGTTTGACTCGCCCTTTGTGACATGTACGTTATATTGTCTGTTTCTATCAGTCTGGGAAGATATGGATTCAGCAGAGGAGGACGGAGTAGACAGCGATGAGGAAATGGAGGATGGGGGAGTTGGAGATGATGGAGGCATCACTCATGCTGAGAGTACGCCTCCCTCCGATACCATTCCTGTCACAGACTGTTTGTTCTGCCCTCATCACTCCCGCTCGCTTATGAAGAATATCGCTCACATGACCAAAGTTCATAGCTTCTTCATCCCCGACATAGAGTTCCTTCAGGATCTTCAGGGCCTCATCAGGTACTTGGGTGAGTATGTTTGCCCAGTAAGTTTGCATCGTGCTTTTAGAGTGCATAATACAAATGTATATATTGGGAGATTTACAGGTACAAAAAAAACCCCACTTATATGGCTCTACTTTTTAGTGTATATTATAGCAATGGTTCCCAACATTTTTTTTTTCATTGGGAACCCCCTGCTAGAAAATATTTGTTCTGAGAACCCCTATTAAATAAATCCTGTTGTCTCAGACTATTGCTCACAAAACTGTTTGATTGATCCCAGGCAGTACAGTGTCCTGAGCTTGTGGGGGTAACATGCTTAATAAGGCCCCAACCTGCACCTTGGTGTGCAGACAGCATGGGTGGGGTAACAGTCAATGACTGCGACAGCTGCCGAAGTTGCGCTGCACAATACCATGCTGCTGTGGATCCAAAGCATTTGCAGAGAGCTTTTGCTGTAATTGTTATACCACCCCGCTAAGGTACAGTTGGGACCTTACTGAGTGTGCTGCCCCCACATGGGCTCAGGAACCCACTACACTGCCTGGGATCTGCCATTACAGATTTTTATTTTTGGCAAACCCCTTGGAGACAAACCCCTTTTGGGAATCACTGATAAAGATTAGTGTGAGGAAAACAATTGAAATACAAAACGCCAATAACTAGTGACATTTATATACAAACTAATGATGCTTAATAACCTGTAGCCCCAAAGTAATTTTGTTCAGCAAGCATACGCAATCATAGAAAACAAAACATTTAAAATATGTAGTGTAAAAGTTCAGAATCATATGTATATATCTACTAGAAGGCCGATCAGCACACTTGGCGTTTTCAGAAATGTCTTTGAATTATTATACTGGTGTTCCTGTTCACCTTGTCCTGACAAAGGTCTTGGGAACTGAAACGTAGATTTTTCTAAATACGTATTTAAATTGGAGTAGCGCACACGCTTTCAATATTTTTAGCTTTAGCGTGCACCTCCCTTATTTCTCTGTGAGAGAGATTGTGTGAGAGAGAGAGAGATTGTGTGTGTGAGAGAGAGAGATTGTGTGTGTGAGAGAGAGAGATTGTGTGTGTGTGAGAGAGAGAGATTGTGTGTGTGAGAGAGAGAGATTGTGTGTGTGTGAGAGAGAGAGATTGTGTGTGTGTGAGAGAGAGAGATTGTGTGTGTGTGTGTGAGAGAGAGATTGTGTGTGTGAGAGAGAGATTGTGTGTGTGTGAGAGAGAGAGATTGTGTGTGTGTGAGAGAGAGAGATTGTGTGTGTGTGAGAGAGAGAGATTGTGTGTGTGTGAGAGAGAGAGATTGTGTGTGTGTGTGAGAGAGAGAGATTGTGTGTGTGTGAGAGAGAGAGATTGTGTGTGTGTGAGAGAGAGAGATTGTGTGTGTGTGAGAGAGAGAGATTGTGTGTGTGTGAGAGAGATTGTGTGTGTGTGAGAGAGATTGTGTGTGTGTGAGAGAGATTGTGTGTGTGTGAGAGAGAGAGATTGTGTGTGTGTGTGAGAGACAGAGATTGTGTGTGTGTGAGAGAGAGAGATTGTTTGTGTGTGAGAGAGAGAGATTGTGTGTGAGAGAGAGAGAGATTGTGTGTGTGAGAGAGAGATTTTGTGTGTGTGTGTGTGTGTGTGAGATTTTGTGTGAGAGAGAGATTGTGATTTGTAATACTTAGCTGCAGGGGGCTTAAAGCAACAAATGCGGTTTGTGCGAGGCAGTGTTGGCCCTGTGTTGCCAACAAGAGCCCCCTGGTTCAGGGTATACTTTGTCTGGTTTCTGTTTTTTGGGGGGAACAATTAATGACCTTCAACATCACTGAAGGTGAGCCAATGAACAAGATGGATATTGCACATTTTAACACTGCAGTCCTGCTCTTTTGTATTGGGTATGTTTGGGGGGTGGGGGTGGGGATGGTGAACTGCCAACCTTGGTTTTTTTTAAATGCATCTGTGAGCCATGCAAATGGTTACATTTTCATAATACATTACTTGGGTGGTGACGTAGTTTGATTTGCTGCAAGGGAATTGCAAGTTGCATATAAACATGTATTGTACGCAGTCTGATCACAACTGTGTTGTCTCTGCAGGGGAAAAGGTCGGTGTTGGGAAGGTTTGCCTTTGGTGCAATGAGAAGGGGAAGTCCTTTTACACTACAGAGTCAGTCCAGGCTCACATGAATGACAAGAGCCACTGCAAGCTCTTAACTGATGGGGATGCTGCCCTGGAGTTTGCAGATTTCTACGATTTTAGGTAGGAAATAACATATAAGGAAAGCAAGCATGCCCGAGAGAGAAATTTGTAAGGGAAGGGAGAATTTGGAAGACAGAGGCAGTGGCAGTTCAAGGGCTGGGGGTGGTGCTAGTCCTGAACGGGGCACAGCTAGCCAGAGCCCTCCTGTACTCCTGCTTTCAACACACACTGGTAGGGGCAACGGTATCTCTCTGACATGCCGGCTAGAGGGGGGTAACCGGAACGCCACCCCCGTGTCTACCGATGCTTGCTCCTAAACATTCTGTTCGGCGCCTAAGTATTTGATATTTTTGTCTACCCCTGACCATAAAATGAAATCACAACCATATAGTACCAGTTTGGAAAATGTCTGACTTAAAATGAAAGCATTGAATAAGTGAAATAGACCGCTATCACCTTAAGTAGTTTGAACAATATAGATGTAAATGACAGGTGCTGTAAGGGTATTGAATACAATAGTATCGGTGGTGATCAAAGAGTTTGATCAAAATAGAAACCCTTATAAGTAGCAATCTCTTGTCATACATGTAGTGTCATATTTATTGGACTTAAGTGGTCCAACAGTTAGATACTGTATGTCTGAGTAGTGCCCAGATTCACAGAGGAAGTCAAAAAAATACAATTTTATTGAATCTACATAGATATTAAAAACACATATACATTATTAAAAATCCCTATTATTTTGAGTGGTGAATAAGTTTTTATCATAAATCAGTCGGTATAATACCATATATAAACATATCTTGACTTTCAGAATCACAGCTGTAAGTACGGTCTCTTGACCAAAACCAAAGGGTATTGCAGGTATATAATATGTATCAATCACAGCGTGATCACATGGAGGTGAAACGATATCTCTATGTGTACTATAGGATTAATTCTAGGAGCATATTAGTGGTATGGTGTGGGATAGGTAGTACGCAAAACAGAGAAAACATACAGATATATATCAATGCTGATGTCGCAGTATACAGGTGGTACTGATATATCAAAGCAAAAATTGTACATATACCACTGCTATGTCGCAGTATATAGTTGACTCTGTTTGTATAATGAGCCCTCTGGCTCTCCCAACACTAGAGTGCTATGTATAATGTTCAGTAAAATGAACCAGTATCACAGAGGTAAATACACGCACTCAGAAGATTCTCTGTGGTCACAGGGTAATGTGATATGAATATGAATGCCATATGTGATATGATATGAATCACTTCAAAACTTATTCACCACTCAAAATAATAGGGATTTTTAATAATGTATATGTGTTTTTAATATCTATGTAGATTCAATAAAATTGTATTTTTTTTACTTCCTCTGAATCTGGGCACTACTCAGACATACAGTATCTAACTGTTGGACCACTTAAGTCCAATAAATATGACACTACATGTATGACAAGAGATTGCTACTTATAAGGGTTTCTATTTTGATCAAACTCTTTGATCACCACCGATACTATTAAAATGAAAGCAGCCATTATCACTGCTCAGGTCTTCCATTGCTAAGTGCTCGGATTGAATTGGCAAGATTTCTGCAGCTATTCAAATGTTGAAGCAACCAGTAGGTCTTTACTTTACTATTCCTCTAAAGAAAAGAAAAATACCAACGAAAATCTGCACACCAAAAATATCGAACAAAGTGTGTGTTGTTGTTGTTGTTGTTGTTGTTGTTGTTGTTGTTGTTGTCGTCGACAACAGAAAAATATTCAGAGGGTACTATGAATAGATGGATCCACCTGCCTTCCAGAATCCAACATCATCAAAACGTTGTTCCCATCCTTTTTTGAGCATTGGACCTCCTGAAGAATTTTTTTAAATTGAGCACCTCTACTTTTTCGACCTGACTCGTCCCCTCACCCACAGGCAACACTCGTTTTCACAAGCACATACTCGCCTACGCATGCCACGTTCTATACTCGGATCACCCTTTCACTAAACACATACATGTATCCACCTTCTCTCACTGTACACTCGCCTTTTCTCTCAATCATAAACACCACATTCATCTCCCCCTTCTCTTACTTGGACCACACCCCTTCTCCACCCCACGTAAAGCACTAAATCGCTGCACCCTGGTTGAGCGACTGTGATAAAGGGTTCAGTACTAGAACCGGAAATGTTATGCACTTTCGTGGACCTTTTCTCATTCGGTTAGACTGCTCCATGATGGGGAATCGTTGTATCTATTCTAGTGCTATAAGGATTTGTGGTAAATGACCTAATGGATTATGTTAATCTATGAATAAGTCAAGTATTAATAACTTTAATATAGTGCTTTTCTCTCAATGCTCTTCACAATTACAATATAGCATGCGCTATGCAGTGCTGTGCATAGAATAATAGACACAGTTCTGCCCCGTAGAGCTTACAATCTGTTTTGGTGCCTGAGGCTCAGGGACATAAAATTGATGTTCCCAAGGTCACAGGGTGTTTCCAATAGGCTTTGGACCAAGCTCCCTTGCTTGATTCCTTGCTTACGGAACCATTCCTTTGTAATACAAATCTTCTTTTTTTTAAATTATATATGCATTGTGCATTGATTTTTCTCCTATCACTATTTCTGTAAAATGGTAAACTGTTCTAATAATCATGTGCGCGCGTATATACACATACACACACATACACACACATACACACATTAACATTCACAGCAGATGTTCACTTTATTTGGCAGTTCATTTTTTGTATTTTAATAATGTGTTGCTGTTTCAACAGGGCCAGCTATCCTGACCATAAGGAAGGAGAAGATGTGGAGATGCTTGATAGAGCAGTATTGGAAGAGAAGAACGTGGACTATGATGAGGAAAGTATGGAGCTGGTCCTGCCCTCAGGCAAGTAGCTTGGGTCCTAACATGCTTTTACCATTTAAGATCTCTTCTTGCCCTGCTTTTGTGTGTAAAATTCAATGGTACGTTCAGGAGAAAATATTAATTGTCTGTAAGGTTAAAATTGAGCTTACCTCAGATGCTAGAGCTTACAAAAAAAAATCCCCCCCTTTTTTTTTTTTTTGTAACAATTGTTGATATTTTTTTATATTGGACATGCTGAAGGATATAAAAGGTTAACAGGATCTAAACTCATGGAGGTTTATGTGGGGGGCATTGGTGCTTTAAGATTTGTCAGTCTGTTAGTAAAACTTCTACTGTTCACCTGAAAGCCAGATAGTATGTTAGACATTTCTTTAAAGGCTAGTTAAAATCTAAATTGATCTATGAAAAATAAAGCAAATAATGTAGGGTTAAGTTTCTCAGAAACCAATACCCTCAGACTGAATAAAGCTCATTAGAGGCGTGTGTAAGTAACATAATTATGCCCCTTTATGAAGCATTAGTAAGACCGCACCTTGAATATGGAGTACAGTTTTGGGCACCACTCCTTAGAAAATACATTATGGAAGTAGAGAGAGTGCAGAGAAGAGCCACCAAATTAATAAAGGGGATGGACAATCTAACTTATGAGGAGAGGCTAGCTAAATTTGATTTA
Organism: Ascaphus truei; assembly: GCF_040206685.1. Taxonomy (NCBI): domain Eukaryota; kingdom Metazoa; phylum Chordata; class Amphibia; order Anura; family Ascaphidae; genus Ascaphus; species Ascaphus truei. The sequence goes on from NC_134484.1 coordinate 226,870,176, forward strand.
TTTACATTAGAAAAGAGGCGTCTAAGAGGGGATATGATAACTATATACAAATATATTCGGGGACAATACAAGGAGCTTTCAAAAGAACTATTCGTCCCAAGGGCAGTACAAATGACTCGGGGGCATCTCTTTAGGTTGTAGGAAAGGAGATTTCACCAGCAACAAAGGAAAGGGTTCTTTACAGTAAGGGCAGTTAAAATGTTGAATTCATTACCCATAGAGACTGTGATGGCAGATACAATAGATTTGTTCATAAAAAGGTTGGTCATCTTTTTAGAAAGGAAAGGTATACAGGAATATACCAAATAAGTAAACATGGGAAGGATGTTGATCCAGGGAGTAATCTGATTGCCAATATTTGGAGTCGGGAAGGAATTTATTTCCCCTTATGAAATATCATTTAGATGCTATTTCCCGGGTTTTTTGTTTGCCTTCCTCTAGATCAGTATACTGTAAGTACAAATATAGGATAAAGTATCTGTCGTCTACATTTAGCATAGGTTGAACTTGATGGACATAGGTCTTTTTTCAACCTCATTTACTATAAAACTATAAGTGGCAGCAATTTGGGAAGAAGAAATATCAGAAAGCTTTAAAGAGCCACCCCTCTAATGTATTCTCTTTAAAATGCCAAAGAAATGTCTGTCTGGTCAGTTTTGATGGTATAATCCCATAATGTAATGGCAGCTGTCATTGCAACCTTTTCATTAAGTTGGACGGTAGAGGGGTAGTTATTGTGCAGATCTAACATTGCCTCACTGAAACATTCTGTAATTACAATCGCAATTATATTGATCTATCGAGATGCTTTTGAAAGCTAGGAATAAAGAAGCTATTTGTAGTCAATCTGGAGCAATTACCTATTCTTCATATTTACTGTTGCTTTTCCAATCACTGTATGCCTGTCCTGACTGACCACCAGAACACGGTCTGCTATACCACAAGGATGAGCGGAACCAAATCCTGGGAACTCATCCATATTAACTTGGTTATAGTCTTTCATTAAGGCTGAAAGTTTTGCGTGTTAAGATATCCACTGCTATTTTGGGACACTGAAGTATTACCCTGAACTCTGCAATGACCAGCCGTGCTTTGCATGGGGCAATTCCCAGAAGGACTGGTGATGGAATAAAATGTCTGTCGCCTACTACCAGAACTAAATATCGAAAGCTTTAATTGACTGGGCAGTGTATTAAAAAGCACTGTGTTAAAAACGGCTGGTTTTATGTTTTCTCAGGAGACGGTAGCCACTTTTCAATAAGTGATGTAATGTTATTGAAAGGCAAAAATTGGCTTTGGACTTCACCCTTAAACTGTTGTGATATGAATTGTTTCTTTCTGAAATGTAGAATCGCCAGCACACTCCAGGATATGTGGAACAATGAGCGCGGTTCCCTAATATGTCTCCTTGGTGCTGGTCTGCTAACGCGGTATCCCGCTTCATGACCACTGGCATAAACTTCCAACTGAGCAGAATAAACGCACAACAGGATCAGTGCCATGAGCATGCACTGCTTTTATTGCTTCCTTTTATATAGGAGAGCATGTGCGACACCATTGAGTGTAGTAAGCTGTACAGAAGCCAGATTCTTCCACTGATCTCCATGCTTATGTTCCTGCATAGCTAGACTATCTGCTTCAAAACATCAACTGTACTTTCTCTGATCCCAGGTGCTAGAGTTGGTCATCGTTCGTTGATGAGATACTACAAGCAGAAGTTTGGCATATCTAGAGCGGTGGTTGTCTCCAAAAACCAAAGAGCTGTGGGCAGACTATTACAGCAGTACAAGGCCCTCGGGTGGACAGGCGGTACTGGTAAGTGTAGTATGAAGATGTCAGTGGATAAGTGTTTATCGTCTCTTGTCTCAGACCGGTCCTAGGAGAAACACACAAGATAGTTGGCTGATCAGCTGAAGTCACATTTTGTAGTCGCAAAGAAAATGATGCATACCTGCTTCATTAACATTTGTTTTACAATTTCAAATTTGCACCTAAATGCCTAGTTCCTGCCAGCATAGCAGCAACGAATCGCTGCAAATAGAAAGCACAAAATGGTTAGTTTGGAGCTTTTTATCTAAGAGGAATTCTGCAGCGAGGCGGAATCAGAAGTAATTGGAGATGTTATGGGACAATGGAAGCATTTTAATTTTTTTATTTTATTATTTGTATTAGTTTATTTTATCCTTGATCTAAAAAAAAATGTTTAATCTATATTTCTCCACAACCAGAAAATTACTGAAGGATTTCACAATAGTATTTGTGATTTGTTTTCCATTCTTATGATCACTGCTTGGGGTAAAGCAGCATGCACAGCTAAGAATCACTTCTATGTAAACACTAAATCCTGCTACTATTGTTTTTTATTATTGAGAACAGCACAGACAGGATGGTTTACATAAGAGGATTATGACTGCCAAATGTTTCCATTTGAATTGTCGATTCAAGCAATCCCAAATAAATAATGAATACATCCAGACAAAGTACATATTCTTTTAAGAAACCTTATGCTCGCTAAACAAAATAATTCACACAGAAAGCCACCTGGTGGAAGAGAATGGATTTGTAAGAGCACACACATTCCTCATATTCACAGTAACGTAGCATATGCTCTAGTACAATTGGATACATAAATTCCAGCACAAATTTAGGAAAAATACAATTGGTTTAATATAATTTATGTATAAATAAACCACCTTATAATACACAGTAAAATGTATTAGACATCACTTATGTTTAAAGAATATGAAAGTGTAATTGATACAATAAAAACTATTCACCTATCTGTTTGCTCCCCCCCCCCTCATTATATTTCTATTGATATACAAATAGAATTTTCTTGGTTGTCCCATTGGCAGTGGTCACCAATGGGTTAAGTTCCACCCAGCTGAGAGAGGACAGAAATCTAACTGTGGGAAGACCTATAAATAAAATAGCCCCTCCTCTCCTCCCCAGGTGGTCCTCTTCCCCCCCACCCCCACCCCTTGTACTACCTAGCTGAGGTAGAGGTTAGTGTTTCTCTGTAGTGTAGAGGGGGCTTACCTGATTACTAGTTAATCGCATCAGGGGAGTTGTCCGGCCTCTCCCGCTGAAGCCCGGACGTCCGCCCTCCAAAGGAGTTGGCTGTTCCGGGGGCCTTCGGAAGGCCATGTTGTAATTAGCAGGGAGCTCTCGTGAGTGGCGTAGTGGTGACATCTCGAGGGGGGGAAAAAAACCCAGAAGTTTTAAAGTGCTCAGCAAAGAAACGCTGTTGCTACTCTGCACCTCACACAAGGATCACAAACGGCGGAGGACAGCATTTACGCTGGAAAGCCTGCACAAGTGCTGCAACATAAGGTGTAAGTTCTACTAGCCTACCTAATTAATCAGGCACTGCTTAGAAACGTGCAAGCCTTTCTGATACAAGCCAACGTTGGCTTACAATCATGAATGCAGTCGGTGCAAGAACAGAGTTTTAAAAAAAAGCAAGCCCCTTGGAGACAGTAGTAGTCAGTATTGTGATTTTTGTTTTGTGAAAGAGATCGCTATTATTAGTATTGGTATTTGTATTATGTCAGTGCTCCACAGGATAACCGGAGGATCCAGTTACCAGAGCAAGAGCCAGGTATTGGGGAAAACGCTGTGAGTAACACAAGACGGTGTGCTGCCTATAAGCCAACACTTGAGGGGTGGGGGGGGATATATATATTTTTTGAGGATTGCCAAAAGATCTGGTTGTACCAACGTTTGATTTCGTCTCCGTTTGATTTCGTCTCCGTTTGATGTACAACACGGTAACCCAGGGTATGGGGCAACCTATTCTAAGTCTGCACAAAGACATTCTGGAAAGATTGCAAGACTACTCTTCTGAACATTCAGAGAACAAACAATTCAGCAAGAGGAGCTGGACATGGAATCATCTGATATGGATTTTTCGGCAGATGAACCTTTTGATCTCGTGGTCATTTGACCAGCTTCTCAAGACCGTACGAGGACAAGCCTTCAGGGCCTAGGGATCGCCTATGCAGGAGCCTGCATAGGAAGCCAAGAACTTTCCTGGTTCACGACGTGGTGAAGGACATGAGTGGTCGTAACCAGACAAAAAGGGTATCCTTGACCAGGAAATTTTGAAAATGTGCCCGTTTGAGGAGAAGCGGAAGCTTGGGGTTCCCTTAGGTAGTCACACCCGTATCAAGGTTTTGCAACCTCCTTTCAAGATGCAAAGGCAGGCGGATGAAGGACGCCTTGAAGTCGTTCAGAGGGTGCAGCTTGCAGGCCTTTCATAGCTATAACATCAGTATCGAGTGAAGCATCGCTGGATTCCGTTAAGCTATCAGCAGGGTAAATGGCATTATCCTTCGTAGCCAGAAAAGCTCTTTAGATACGGCCATGGCAGGCAGATTTGTCAACAAAGAACAATTTCTGTTCAATTCCTTTTGGGGGGGACATCATCTGTTTTGGCAGGAAACTAGATTCCATCATCGAGCGGCTCCGGGGCTGTCTGTTTTTTTACAGGAAAGGATTTGATACAGCATACCTCAAGTATGAATTAGGGCAAACGGCCGAGGCTTGAGAGCCAATAGGCCCGGAAGAGCTTACTCGAGAGCAACCTCCTGGTGTGGAGGCCAGAGCTGCTCTTTGTTGATCAAGAGGACAATGGACCCCAATATAGCACGACTGCAAAGTTCTCAGGAGAGGAAGAGCGCTCAAACCTCCCACTTATGGACTCAAGCAATTTCAGGACGTTTGGGGGGCGGGGGGAGGGTTGGGGGGAGGGTGAAAGCACGATCAAATTCAGGGCACCTCGCTTTGGCCTCAACTTCGCTGAGAACATTCACCAAGGTGTTAACACTCGCCGCCTAATTAAGGAAGCGGGGAATACAAATATTTTCCTTATACTTTTCCTTATCTTTCATCAAGACAAGGTCGTCTTGAGGCCAGTTTAACTAATTACCCAAGGTTGTTTCAAAATTCCACCTCAACCAGGAGGTAATATTAATCTAGTTGCCCAAAACCAGCAAATGACACAGAACAGATTCTGCACACTTTAGATATAGTGAAGTGCTTTATACTCTACCTTTCCAGAATGGAAGGATTTAGGAAGTCAGACAGGCTGTTCATCCTGCCAAAGGGATCAAGGAAAGGACAAGCGGCTTCAAAGTCTACGATAAGTCACTAGATCGTAAAGGCTATCAAGAAGACCTATACTATCCCAGAATATTCCAGCCTAGTGCTGGTAAAGGTTCATTCTGCGAGAGACCGTTGTAAGCAGCAAAGGCGCAGGCTTCCCCTGCAGATTTAGGCAGGGGGTCAATATGGACTTCAATTAGTACATTAATTAAGTAATACTGTTTGGATATATATATGCCTCAGCAGATGCATGCTTTGGTAGGAGGGTCCTGCAGTCAATTATCATCACTTAAATAAAAGCTTATATTTGAGTGAGTGACAAGGAGTGTGGTGTTGTTTTCAGGACACCCCCTTCTCCAACTTTTATGTGGGTACTGCAAGTACTTGGCAAGTCCCATTGGGGACCACTGCCATGGACATCCAAGAAAATTGATACTCATCCTATGGTAATTTTCTTTTCCTGGCAGAGCTCACCAATCCCCTCCCAAAGTTTTATTTAAGATATTAGTTTCTAGTTATATATTTCAGCGTTTGTACTGAGACCAACTGGGGAGGAAAGGAGGGGCTATTTATTTATAGGTCCTCTCAGAGGTAGATATTTGTCCTGTCTCAGTTGGAGGGTGGAACTTAACCCATTGGTGACCACTGCCATGGATCAACTCTACAGGAAAAGAAACTTGTCCAATTTACTGTATCAATTTTCTATTTTATTTCTGTATACATTTTACTGTACATTGTAAGATTTGGACCTTGGGAATGGTCCTTGTTAGCAGCAGCTGCCCAGCTATTTAGGGAACGTATAGGGCTATTGTTTGTACCAATTTGTGCATTTTTATATTTTATTTACAAATAGATGTATTGGCAATCTGCTGATTACACCTTTTTATTGATTACACATTTTTACTGGTATATAACTTTATTGATTTTGTTGTTAAGCGCTTACTCTGTTTATTTTATATGCTCTAGTAACCCTGTATACACGGGGACTTTTATATATAAATGTTTGCGTTTCTTTAGTTAAATTGAAACAAATGTTCATTATTATCGATACAGAAATATCTATATCGGAAATAGCCGTGTTAGTCCAGTTGCGATAGTGCAGAATTAATTGGTTCTTCAGTTTTCGGTGAGACCTTTCCTACCTCTCTTCCTCAGGTCGGCAATACTGATTTGCAAAGGAATCTATGGCTAAAACAGTGTAAGGGAGAGCAGAAAAAAAATCAGTATTGCCGACCTGAGGATGAGAGAACTCTCGAAAGCTTGTCCTATGACATAAATTGTTAGTCCAAATAAAAAAGGTATCACCTAATACTGAAGAACTTTTATTCTGATATATATATATATATATTATTATTATTATTTTATTTATTTATTTATTACAAATACATACTATACTTTTTTTTCTCTTTCTACCAAAGGTTCCCTTTATCAGCACGGGCGTGATATGCAGTACGTCCAGAGGATGAAGTCCAAATGGATGCTGAAAACAGGAATGAGCAATAATGCCACAAAGCAGATGTACTTCAGGGCCCAAGTCAGATTTTGAGCTCATCATGCACTTGACAATGAAGTTGTGGTTTATTTTAAATCACCTCCATCGATTGTTTTGCCACTTTCATGTCCTACGTTGGTCTTCAGCTGTTACCAGCTTCATGGCGTTGTTTCACCAACCTTAACGCTTAGAGTTGGGTTAAAAAGGATAATTGTGGTTGGGAGGCATCTGCTTACAATTCAACTCCAGCAGTGCCTATATTGATATTTTAACTGGTAATTAATATTTTCAAAGGCTAGCATTCTGTAAAGATTGTGAATGTACACCCTCTGAAAGGTATAATTTTGTTTATCAACGCATAATTTGTGTCCATAAGTGAGGTTTAACTCTCCAGTACCACGGGCTAAATATTGGTTAAATCACCTATGCCTTTGGAAAAAAAAAGAGGGAAGCAGTGTGTGTCTGGTGCTGAACCGTGTTCATTTCAGCTCGGGGGATCCCCTGCTCCCCAAATACTTGCATGTAAAGGGAATGCTGTTATCGCTCTGCTGTTTAAAGGTCCCGCTTCACAATGGCTAAATGGAAGCCGCAAGGGAGGATGTTGCGGCCTCCTATTGGCCCGTAGGGCCTTTAGACCGATATATATATATTATAAATATCCATCCCTGCCAGGGCTGCTACTACCATGTATCTTGGGAAGCTGGCAGTCCCCAGAGCTGAAAGCAATGCGGTTCAGCTCCGGAGATCCCCTGCTTCAAACATAGTCCAAAAAACTCCGCAGACATGTAGTAGTAATACTAGCTGATCCATGCTCCCCTTAAATCGGGAAGCTCTCGGATCCAAATATGCAAAAAAACAAACGTTCCTAGAAGACCACTACTCAGCATTTCTTTCTCCAGAGTTTAACAGAAGTCAAATTAAGTGCTACCTTCCACAAGATGAACTGTATAGCTTTCACAAGCTTGTTCTAAAATATATTCTGTAATTCTAATTTAAAAATAAAGTGTACTATGGACAAATGTTGGCAATTTGTTTTTGTTTAGAGAACCGTCGTTTTAAATTTGCACAATTGCAGTAGTATCTTCACATCAGATAATAAAGACGAGGTTGTCCACTGCCTGCGAGTTATGAATCTTTTATGTTGTGGTTGTTATAGATTATGGTACAAGTCATGTAACTGATGTGTGTAAAAACAGTGGCACAGCGCTCAACGATTTTTGTTTTGAGTAGTATATGACAAGAAAGGTACCAAATGACTGTCTTGTTCTGAAAAATGTTTATTTGAAATGCAATGTCATATCCTTATGACCTCCACGCTGACAAATGTTTAGCATATTTTATATATTGACATGCACTTACTAAAGACTGACAGAGAGACTGATTGACAGAGAGACTGATTGACAGAGAGACTGATTGACAGAGAGACTGATTGACAGAGAGACTGATTGACAGAGAGACTGATTGACAGAGAGACTGATTGACAGAGAGACTGATTAACAGAGAGACTGATTGACAGAGAGACTGATTGACAGAGAGACTGATTGACAGACTGATTGACAGACTGATTGACAGAGAGATTGACAGAGAGACTGATTGACAGACTGATTGACAGACTGATTGACAGACTGATTGACAGACTGATTGACAGACTGATTGACAGACTGATTGACTGACTGATTGACTGACTGACTGAGAGACTGACTGACTGACTGAGAGACTGACTGACTGACTGAGAGACTGACTGACTGACTGAGAGACTGACTGACTGACTGAGAGACTGACTGACTGACTGAGAGACTGACTGACTGAGAGACTGACTGACTGAGAGACTGACTGACTGAGAGACTGACTGACTGAGAGACTGACTGACTGAGAGACTGACTGACTGAGAGACTGACTGACTGAGAGACTGACTGACTGAGAGACTGACTGACTGAGAGACTGACTGACTGAGAGACTGACTGACTGAGAGACTGACTGACTGAGAGACTGACTGACTGAGAGACTGACTGACTGACTGAGAGACTGACTGACTGACTGAGAGACTGACTGACTGACTGAGAGACTGACTGACTGACTGAGAGACTGACTGACTGACTGAGAGACTGACTGACTGACTGAGAGACTGACTGACTGACTGAGAGACTGACTGACTGACTGAGAGACTGACTGACTGACTGAGAGACTGACTGACTGACTGAGAGACTGACTGACTGACTGAGAGACTGACTGACTGACTGAGAGACTGACTGACTGACTGAGAGACTGACTGACTGACTGAGAGACTGACTGACTGACTGAGAGACTGACTGACTGAGAGACTGACTGACTGTCAGGGTTCTGCTCGCCACAAACCAGGGTCGGACCGCGAGGCTGAGGTGGGGTTGTAAAAGCACCGACCTGAGACCACGCAGGCTGATCCGGATTGCGCAGTTCGTAGTCATATGTCGCAGGATCAGGATTGGAGAAGACAGCGTCGTCGTTGTAGAAGCCAGGGTCAGGACAGGAGACATCAGGATAAACATTGTTCAGGCAAGAGTTCGGCAACAGGTAGTCAGGAGAGCCCCGCTTCAGCTTAGGAGCGCGGGGTTGGCCTCTGCGCGAGCGGCGACCATGGCCCATGGTACTGGTCACAGGAGATGGTAGGCAGACCAGAGTAGCACACCGCTTTGCTGCACGGGTGCACCAGTGCTACAGCGCAAGAGTCCTGAGCGGGCTAGGGAATCCTCTGTCTCAGCGCAGGAACCAGGACACGGCCTCTCTAGATTAGGGAAAGAGTAGGCCCCAGGAACCAGGAAGCTGAAGATACACAGGGAAACCTCCGCTTCAGTGCAGGAATCCAGGAGACTGAAGGACACAGGGACGAAACCTCCGCTTCAGTGCAGGAATCCAGGAGGCTGAAGGACGCAGGGACGAAACCTCTGCTTCAGCACAGGAGAACAGGAGTGGACCGCTGCGTGAATATAGCAGCCGGTCACAGGAAACAAGGAGCTGAAGTGAACAAGAAGAGTACTCAGCTACAACACAGGAGACTGGAGCAGACCGCTGCGTGAATATAGCAGCCGGCCTTAGGAAACCTGGAGCTGCAGACAACAAGGAGAATACTCCGCTTCAGCATGAGAGACAGGAACAAGCGAGGGCTTGTGGCAGAACAGATAGTGACATCCAGGAAGGACTTTGCTCGGCAGGGAGCATTATGGGAAGACAGTACTTAAAGGCCAGCGGGCCAATCCCCGGAGGGGGGTGTGAAGGTACTGCTCCAATGAGTGAATGCAAGTCTAGGTTGCAGTGATAGGCTGCACAGCTGCAATAGATACCAGAGGGAGTGTGTATTGCTTTGGTGAGTGAATCCAGGCTGCAGCAAACATCAGGAGAGGTGCTCCAGGACTGCACTGTCTGCAAGGTAAGGCAACCAGTAAACCGCGTAGCGGATTCCTTACACTGACTGACTGAGAGACTGACTGAGAGACTGACTGACTGACTGCGAGACTGACTGACTGCGAGACTGACTGACTGAGAGACTGACTCGCTGAGAGACGGACTCGCTGAGAGACGGACTCGCTGAGAGACGGACTCGCTGAGAGACGGACTCGCTGAGAGACGGACTCGCTGAGAGACGGACTCGCTGAGAGACGGACTCGCTGAGAGACGGACTCGCTGAGAGACGGACTCGCTGAGAGACGGACTCGCTGAGAGACGGACTCGCTGAGAGACGGACTCGCTGAGAGACGGACTCGCTGAGAGACGGACTCGCTGAGAGACTGACTCGCTGAGAGACTGACTCGCTGAGAGACTGACTCGCTGAGAGACTGACTCGCTGAGAGACTGACTCGCTGAGAGACTGACTCGCTGAGAGACTGACTCGCTGAGAGACTGACTCGCTGAGAGACTGACTCGCTGAGAGACTGACTCGCTGAGAGACTGACTCGCTGAGAGACTGACTCGCTGAGAGACTGACTCGCTGAGAGACTGACTCGCTGAGAGACTGACTCGCTGAGAGACTGACTCGCTGAGAGACTGACTCGCTGAGAGACTGACTCGCTGAGAGACTGACTCGCTGAGAGACTGACTCGCTGAGAGACTGACTCGCTGAGAGACTGACTCGCTGAGAGACTGACTCGCTGAGAGACTGACTCGCTGAGAGACTGACTCGCTGAGAGACTGACTCGCTGAGAGACTGACTCGCTGAGAGACTGACTCACTGACTGAGAGACTGACTCACTGACTGAGAGACTGACTGACTGACTGACTGACTGACTGACTGACTGACTGACTGAGAGACTGACTGACTGACTGAGAGACTGACTGACTGAGAGACTGACTGACTGAGAGACTGACTGACTGAGAGACTGACTGACTGAGAGACTGACTGACTGAGAGACTGACTGACTGACTGAGAGACTGACTGACTGACTGACTGAGAGACTGACTGACTGACTGACTGAGAGACTGACTGACTGACTGAGAGACTGACTGACTGACTGACTGAGTGACTGACTGACTGAGTGACTGACTGACTGAGAGACTGACTGACTGAGAGACTGACTGACTGAGAGACTGACTGACTGAGAGACTGACTGACTGAGAGACTGACTGAGAGACTGACTGAGAGACTGACTGAGAGACTGACTGACTGACTGAGAGACTGACTGACTGACTGAGAGACTGACTGACTGACTGAGAGACTGACTGACTGACTGACTGACTGACTGAGAGACTGACTGACTGACTGAGAGACTGACTGACTGACTGAGAGACTGACTGACTGACTGAGAGACTGACTGACTGAGAGACTGACTCACTGAGAGACTGACTCACTGAGAGACTGACTCACTGACTGAGAGACTGACTCACTGACTGAGAGACTGACTGACTGACTGAGAGACTGACTGACTGACTGAGAGACTGACTGACTGACTGAGAGACTGACTGACTGACTGACTGACTGAGAGACTGACTGACTGACTGAGAGACTGACTGACTGACTGAGAGACTGACTGACTGACTGAGAGACTGACTGACTGACTGAGAGACTGACTGACTGACTGAGAGACTGACTGACTGACTGAGAGACTGACTGACTGACTGAGAGACTGACTGACTGAGAGACTGACTCACTGAGAGACTGACTCACTGAGAGACTGACTCACTGAGAGACTGACTCACTGACTGAGAGACTGACTCACTGACTGAGAGACTGACTCACTGACTGAGAGACTGACTGACTGACTGAGAGACTGACTGACTGACTGAGAGACTGACTGACTGACTGAGAGACTGACTGACTGACTGAGAGACTGACTGAGAGACTGACTGACTGACTGAGAGACTGACTGACTGACTGAGAGACTGACTGACTGAGAGACTGACTGACTGACTGAGAGACTGACTGACTGACTGAGTGACTGACTGACTGAGAGACTGACTGACTGAGAGACTGACTGACTGAGAGACTGACTGACTGAGAGACTGACTGACTGAGAGACTGACTGAGAGACTGACTGACTGAGAGACTGACTGACTGACTGACTGACTGAGAGACTGACTGACTGACTGAGAGACTGACTGACTGACTGAGAGACTGACTCACTGAGAGACTGACTGACTGACTCACTGAGAGACTGACTGACTGACTCACTGAGAGACTGACTGACTGACTCACTGAGAGACTGACTGACTGACTCACTCACTGAGAGACTGACTGACTGACTGACTCACTGACTGACTGACTCACTGAGAGACTGACTGACTGAGAGACTGACTGACTGACTGAGAGACTGACTGACTGACTGAGAGAGACTGACTGACTGACTGACTGAGAGAGACTGACTGACTGACTGAGAGAGACTGACTGACTGAGAGACTGACTGAGAGACTGACTGACTGAGAGACTGACTGACTGACTGAGAGACTGACTGACTGACTGAGAGACTGACTGACTGAGAGACTGACTGACTGAGAGACTGACTGACTGAGAGACTGACTGACTGAGAGACTGACTGACTGACTGAGAGACTGACTGACTGACTGAGAGACTGACTGACTGACTGAGAGACTGACTGACTGACTGAGAGACTGACTGACTGACTGAGAGACTGACTGACTGACTGAGAGACTGACTGACTGACTGAGAGACTGACTGACTGACTGAGAGACTGACTGACTGACTGAGAGACTGACTGACTGACTGAGAGACTGACTGACTGACTGAGAGACTGACTGACTGACTGAGAGACTGACTGACTGACTGAGAGACTGACTGACTGAGAGACTGACTGACTGACTGAGAGACTGACTGACTGAGAGACTGACTGACTGAGAGACTGACTGACTGAGAGACTGACTGACTGAGAGACTGACTGACTGAGAGACTGACTGACTGAGAGACTGACTGACTGAGAGACTGACTGACTGAGAGACTGACTGACTGAGAGACTGACTGACTGAGAGACTGACTGACTGAGAGACTGACTGACTGAGAGACTGACTGACTGAGAGACTGACTGACTGAGAGACTGACTGACTGAGAGACTGACTGACTGAGAGACTGACTGACTGAGAGACTGACTGACTGAGAGACTGACTGACTGAGAGACTGACTGACTGAGAGACTGACTGACTGAGAGACTGACTGACTGAGAGACTGACTGACTGAGAGACTGACTGACTGAGAGACTGACTGACTGACTGACTGAGAGACTGACTGACTGAGAGACTGACTGACTGAGAGACTGACTGACTGAGAGACTGACTGACTGAGAGACTGACTGACTGAGAGACTGACTGACTGAGAGACTGACTGACTGAGAGACTGACTGACTGAGAGACTGACTGACTGAGAGACTGACTGACTGAGAGACTGACTGACTGAGAGACTGACTGACTGAGAGACTGACTGACTGAGAGACTGACTGACTGAGAGACTGACTGACTGAGAGACTGACTGACTGAGAGACTGACTGACTGAGAGACTGACTGACTGAGAGACTGACTGACTGAGAGACTGACTGACTGAGAGACTGACTGACTGACTGACTGACTGACTGAGAGACTGACTGACTGACTGACTGACTGAGAGACTCTTATATACCCCTTAAAAGCCACAAATGGCTCATGATCAACCCCTCAAGATCTGCCGTCGCACTAAAGCTGTCATAGCCTTAGCAGGAAAAGCAGCAGAAAACTGAAAAACTAAACAGAGCAATATCAGTCCACATGTAGGGAATTTGCATCCCTGGTAGCCATGGTGACTAGTTCCTGGTAGCCGCGACGCTGTCCCGCAAGACGGGAATTCATAGCGCTCCCCAATGCGCATGTGCAGTCTCCTCGGAGTCAGTATAAGCACCATAACACATCTGGTAATGAGAAAGTTATCATAGGATACTTTATCTTTAGCATAAATTCAGCAGCAAGCAGTCATTGACGCAGCATGTCAGGAACAGTCCAAGAAGGACAAGGCTGATGCTCTTGTGTATGGAGTCACGGGGGGAGATCTACAAGGGTATCCTAAAAATAAACAGTGGGGAACAACCGTGAATGAAGGGTGTAGGGAATAAAAACAAAATTACACAGTGTAGCAGAATACATTGAGGCAAACTGACTAGTAAAGGAGTAGGCTATATACAATGTATGGCAATAATAGTCAAATACTCATGAGAGATAAATGCATCATAAATCTGCAGCAACTAGAATAGCAGAAATGGACAGAACGTCAGGAAGCGAAGGGGGAAAAGGGATGGAAAGGAGAAGAGGGGGGAAAAAAGGAGGGAAGGGATCCTGATAGTGGATCTATGCAAGCAAATCCTTTCCTTAAGCATGCGAGTGGTCTTCCCCACATAGTACAGGCCGCATGGGCAACGAATAAAGTAAACCACATAGCGGCTTTCACAATTAAGGAAGTCTTTGATTTTGGGGGCTTTCCCACTATGTGGGTGTGCATAACTTTTGCCAAGAATCATGTGCTGACAATTTGTGCAACCATGGCACTTGTACACCCCAGGGGTCCTGGTGAGCCAGTTGGTGGGACTGGTATATTTGGTCACTGGATCTGTTTGTAGGAGGGAGTCACCAATGTTGCGTCCAAGCCTGTAGCAAAAAAGTGGTGGTTTAGTAAAATGTACCCCGATCTTCTTGTCATTAGCAAGTACATGCCAATGTCTCTGTATGCTAGATTTAATCATTCCAGAGGAAGTACTGAAGGTAGTGGCTACATGGGACCTATTTAAATCTGATGTTTTTGCAGTAGGTGTGAGTAATTGATCACAGGGGATTAATTTAGCCTTTTCAAGTGCAATTGTAATCTCCCTTGCATCATACCCACGATCCAGGAACCGCTGTGTCATATTTAACAGCGCCAAATCACATTCTGTCTCATCACTGGTCACTCTTCTTACCCTCAAGAACTGGGAGTATGGCAGCCCTCTTTTCAATGGTGAGGGATGATGGCTGTTGGCCAAAAGTAGGGTGTTTTTATCTGTTGTCTTCTGATGAATCCTCGTCAGCACTGATCAGCATCACGGTAAACAACAGTGTCAAGAAAAACTACCTCTTTTGCCGAGTATGTCATGGTGAACCTGATGTTGGAGGGAATCTGATTCAAATGGTCCAGGAACGACACGAGTTCCCTTTCTGTCCCCTTCCACAACATGAAGATATCATCTATATATCTCATGTAGTTGGTGATATGATGTGCATATGGTGTGTCATTGAGGACATGTGTCTGCTCGTACTGATCCATGTACAGATTAGCATACGATGGGGCCCTATTTGACCCCATCGCAGTGCCCATGAGTTGGAGATAGAAGTGTGATTCAAATTTAAAAAAGTTCTTATGCAGCACGATCTCAACCAGGAGTAAGAGGAACTCTGTAGGGGGACCAGAGTAATTTGTACTTTTCTTCAGATAGTCCTCTATGGCCTCCATCCCCTCTGAATGGGCAATGTTAGTGTACAAGCTTGAAATATCCATGGTTACAAGCAAGACATCCTGTAAATCAAGGCTAACTACCATAAGTCGATTAATAAAATCTGTTTTGTCCTTGATGTAACTCCCCATTTTGGCTACGAGTGGTTGAAGGTAGGAATCAACATATTGTGAGATAGGGTGACACAACGAGCCTCTGGCCGAGATGATCAGTCTGCCAGGAGGCGCAGTAAGTGATTTGTACACCTTTGGTAGTATACAGAGCAGCGGTGCGTAAACTGGGGGGCGCGAGACTGCCGGCGGGGGGGGGTGTGCGGGGTTTACAGAGGCTTCCCCCGCTTCCCGCAGGCACTTAAATTAAGTGCCGGGGGAGCTGCAGGGCCTCTAAACCTTTACTTACCTAGGCTCCGGCGGCTTCCTTCCTGCGTCGGCATGGCAACGCGGCGTCAAAATGACGATGCGAGGTCATGTGACGTCACGTTGCTATGGCAACGTGACGTCGACGCCAGAGCGCAGGTAAGTGGGGGATAGGGGGGGCGCAGTAGTGAGGGGACCGCCGGCAGGGGGGCGCAGGGAAAAAAGTTTGCGCCCCCCTGATATAGAGGACCGGGGTAATAGGAAACTCCTGTTGTAGAAATTTCCCCGTATCCTCTGTAATCCAGCGATTGTCGATTCCTAACTGGATGATATTGTCAATCTCCCTCTTATAGCCATGGGTAGGGTCACCCTTCAGCAGTTTGTTGTGTTGAACTACATTGAGCTGCCTCATGACCTCAGTCTGGTATTGCCCATAGTCCATAACCACTATACCTCCCCTTTGTCGGACGCTCTTATGATGATATTTTTATTGTCACGCAGTGACTTCAATCCTTGATGCTCATCGGGCGTAAGGTTGGAGAAACTCCGTTTATAGTTCTTAATACGCCCTTTCGTATCTGCCTCAAGCAAGTTGATAAAGGTGGAGATATTCGGATTCTGTACCTGTGGGTCAAATGTACTGACATGTCGAAATGGATGTGCAGTATTGGTGCAGTCACCAGGTGTCCTGATGTCCTCATGGCCCTAGGAGAAGAAATCCCTCAACCACAACCGGCGATTGTGTTGATAAAGATCTACCTCCCAACTAAAGGGGTCGATGGTATGTGTAGGGACAAAGGACAACACTTTGTTTAAGATACTGCATTCAATCGGTGAGAGGGTGTATCCGGAGATATTAAAGATCACCTCCTTTGTGGTCGACCTCTCTGTACTCCCCTGCCTTTGTTCTCCCTTGATGGATACCTGGGGGCCCCCACCACCTTTCCGAATGGGTCGACACCGGCGTGGGCCGGTAGTGGTGGCTTCTGTTGATGTGTCATGCCTGGACCTAAAAAAGGAACAGCTGGAGTAGTTTCTTGATTGTCCGAATGATCCGTGTCGCTCGTGTTGTATGGACTGGCTGCTGTTGTCCCATGTCTGTATTTGGTATAATTCCTCCTTGGTCCCTGTCTGCCAATTGTAGGTTCTCCTATGCCCAAAAGCCATTTGTAAATTTTGCGCTTCTTATAGTCCACGTTGACTTGTTTGAGTTTTTCTCTCATATATTTAATAAGGCTCTCTCTATACAGGTCCACTGCTACCTGGATTTTATCTGTCCAGCTGGTATCGGTGTCTACCGTAAGTGTCTCCACGTGTTTGGTCTCAATGTCAGATATTTCCTTCCTGATTTTGGTTAATTCTTTTGTAGCCTGGTCTATCACAAGAATAATTAGATCAAACGAGCATTTATTTAAAATGCTAATCCAGCACTTACAGAAATCAGGGTCACTCCTCCCAATCGTGGGCTGATTTTTGACGCGGAACCCTCTGGGTATCAGTTTCTCACGATGGTAGTGAGAAAGGGTAGCACCATGCATGTAAAAATCAACCTCATTCTTTTTGAGTTTTAACATGTCATTGTGAATGTCAGTAGCCTTTTCAGGACCAAAAATGTCCTCCACTAATTTTGTTGACCTCAACGTCACTAAAACAGAGTGTATCTGATATAGAAGAAAAAATGCCCGCTACATCTGGAAGTGTATCCATAGCACAGAAATCACAGTGATAAAAATGAATATATAATATAAGCTACACAATAGTGGACTCTCAGCTGTCAGAGACCACTAGAACATTATAGTGAAAAATAGGTGGGTGCTCAACTCATATGCAAGACATATAAAATAAAGAGACAGTTGGCACTTCAAATACAAAACAATAGTTGCGGTGCATGTCCCATAGGGATAAAATAGAAAACGGTAGTCAAATCAACAAGAGTAAACAAAGGACAGCACTCAGTGGTAGATGAAAAAACCTGTTTTCAAAGTAGACAGCAGCACAAACAAGACCAACGTTTCAGTCCTCACAGGGACCTTCCTCAGGGCAGTGCTGTAGACTACTGGCCGTGGAAACCTTATATACCCCCTAAAACACACCTAACTGGCCATCAGCTACTCTGAATGGATATGCAAAAATGACCCATGATCAACCCCTCATGTGTCTTCGCTATTGGCTGTGAACCTGGGGAGGCGGTGCTGATATTTCCCTGCATCTGCATAAAACTCTGCATACCTCAATGAACTTTTTATCACTCTGGGAAGAAGCCCACCGCACGGGCGAAACGCGTAGAGTGCTTTCTAATGGCAGCATTTGATGTTTGATTCCTGACATCGCAGGACTCCTTTCTGAGGGTGTAACCCCTATGTGCTTACTATGCGATCCAGACTTGGGCAGGAACCTCATGCTATTGGGACTCTCTATGGACTGATCGTTACCTTTCCATTCTCAGCTGAGTATTTTATTTTATTTATTTATTTATAAAATATTTTACCAGGAAGTAATACATTGAGAGTTACCTCTCGTTTTCAAGTATGTCCTGGGCACAGAGTAAAACAAATAATACATGGTTACAAGTACAGTTACATAAATGAACAGGGTATACATTATATACAAGACATTGCATGCACAGTTAAAGAAAATATATATTATGAGCGTATGAAACAGTTACAGACCAGGTTAAAATGTGAGACAGCCTTAGATTTGAAAGAACTTAAACTGGTGGTGGATGTGAGAGTCTCTGGTAGGTTGTTCCAGTTTTGGGGTGCACGGTAGGAGAAGGAGGAACGTCCGGATACTTTGTTGAGGCTTGGGACCATGAACAGTCTTTTGGAGTCTGATCTCAGGTGATAAGTGCTGCAAGTGGTAGGGGTGAGGAGCTTGTTCAGGTAGCTGGGTAGCTTGCCTATGAAGAATTTAAAGGCAAGACAGGAAAGGTGAACTTTGCGCCTAGACTCTAGTGTTGACCAATCTAGTTCTTTGAGCATTTCGCAGTGATGTGTGTTGTAGTTGCATTGGAGAACAAAACGACAAATTGAATTGTAGAGGGTGTCAAGTTTGCTAAGGTGGGTTTGAGGTGCCGAGCCATATACTATGTCTCCATAGTCAATAATTGGCATTAGCATCTGCTGTGCGATACGCTTTCTGACCAGGAGACTTAGGGAGGATTTGTTCCTGTAAAGTACCCCTAGTTTGGCATAGGTCTTGGTTGTCAGGGTATCAATGTGCATCCCGAATGTTAAGTGGGAGTCGAACCATAAGCCCAGGTATTTAAAACTAGTGACAGGTGTTAGGGTGGTGTTAGCGTTGGTTCTAATCAGGAGCTCAGTCACTGGAAGCTTTACAAATTTAGACTTGGTCCCAAATACCATTGTTACAGTCTTGTCAGTGTTTAAAAACAGTTTGTTTTGGGAAATCCAGTTTTCAAGTCTCAAAAAATCAGACTGAAGTGTGTGTTGAAGGTCAGAGAGGCTATGGCTGTGTGCATATAGGATTGTGTCATCTGCATACATGTGTATTGAGGCTTCCTTACATGCTGTGGGAAGATCATTAATGAACACTGAGAAGAGTAGGGGCCCCAGAACAGAGCCTTGCGGGACACCACAGGTGATATCCAGGGGGTTGGAGTTAGAGCCTGAGATGGACACATGTTGGGATCTTCCTGATAGGTAGGACTGAAACCAGTTTAAAGCATGCTTCCCTATTCCAGAGCTCTGGAGTTTGTTAAGCAGGATAGCATGATCAACTGTGTCAAAAGCCTTTGCAAAATCTAGGAATACTGCACCAGTGAGTTGTCCCCGTTCCATTCCACACTGGATTTCATTGCAAACTTTTAGCAGGGTAGTTACGGTGGAGTGTTTGGGACGAAACCCAGATTGGAATTGGCTAGGGAAATTTGTCTTGGTATAGAAATCGCTTAATTGGGAGTGGACACATTTTCCCATGACTTTGGATAGAATTGGGAGAAGTGAGATTGGCCTGTAGTTTGAGACAGTGTTTTTGTCCCCACTTTTGAAGATTGGGACAACTCTGGCAGTTTTCCAGGTCTTAGGGATATGGCCTGCAGACAGGATAGAGTTGACTATGGACGCAATTGGTTTGGCAATGGCTGGGGCACCAAGTCGTAGGAACCTAGATTGTAGTAAGTCGGGTCCACATTGGCTGCTTAGTTTTAGTTTGAGGAGCGCTTGTATAATCTCTTCTTCAGATACTGGGCCAAATTGAAAATTGTGGGCAGTGTTGGGAGGGGGTGGGACTATAGGGGTACTCCCAGGATGAGATTCAGGTTTGTGGTTTGGGCTGCGTTTCGCTAATAAGTTAGTGGCACACCCCACAAAGTAATCATTGAATGCATTTGCAATGTCAGTGGGGTTTGTCAGAGTAATATCCCCCTTAGTGATATTACTTGGTTGTTGATGGTTAGGAGGCTGGAATATATTGTTGATAACCTTCCAGAAGTTAGCTGGGTTTGATGTATTCTGGTGGAGATTGTCAGAGTAATATTGGGCTTTTGCATGCCTTGTTTGCCTTGTGCACATGTTCCTCATGCATCTGTAGTGATTGAGATCCTTGGTAGTGGCAGTTACTTTGTAGCTTTTCCACAAGGCATCCCTGAACTGGTAGAGTGCTATAAGGTCAGGTTTAACCCATGGAAGGTGGGCCCCCCGTACCCTTATTTTGCGTAGTGGAGCATGGGTATCGCAGAGTTTTAAGAACTCAGATTGGAAATAGTCGAGCTCAGAATCAGGGTCGGGAATTAAATCGATTCTGTGCCATGGGCAGTTGGTAAGGTCATCCAGAAACTGTTGTGGGTTAAAGTTTTTAAATGTTCTAGTGAGGAGAACTTTAGGGCTTGAATGGGGCGGTTTAATTTTCCTTACACAGTACACTATTGCATGGTCACTGAAAATATCAGGAAGGATGCCAGAGGATTGGATTCTGCTGGGGTTTGAGGAGAGAATCCAGTCTAGCAAGGAATGGTTATGCGATTTCAGGTTTATCCGTGTGGGTTGGGAAATGAGTTGCGATAGGTTAAGTGACTTGAGTTGTATCTGGATTTTGTGGTTTTTAGGGTAAAGCCAATTGAAGTTGAAATCCCCAAGAACTAGCAGCTCACTCTTCTCATTCAGAGAGGAAATGGAGCCAAGAAATTGGGTGATATCAGTCAGGGATTGTAGAGGGGCTTTAGGGGGGCGGTAGATGCCAGCAAGCAAGATGGGCTTAGAAAAGGGGAGGCAGATTTTGCCAACTAGAATTTCAAAAGAGGGTGGACTTGGTGGGCAATTTAACAGTGTAAATTGTAAGGTGTCTGCAATATAAAATAACATCCCACCTCCTCTCTTTGACCTATCTCTCCTAGAAATGGAGTATCCCTGAATGGCGATATTTGCATCAGGGGTTTTAGGGGATAGCCATGTTTCTGTAAGAACGATGGCTTTGGGTTTATGCATAAGGCACCATGCCCTTAGTTCGTCCAGTTTGGGCAGCAGGCTCCGGATGTTTATATGGGCGACAGATAGCCCTTTTTGGAATTTAAAGGTGGAATTCTCAGGGGCATGGGACAGAGCTGAAATGGGAGGACCTGGGTCATGGTTCAATATCACCTGCTAAAGAGAGTAATAGTATGAGTAGAAATTTGGGTAGTTGTTTGCAAGTTGTAAATTTGTGGTGTTTGCCATTAGAGTGAGCAGTGGTTGGTGTGCTGGTTTTTAGAGTTCTCCACCAACATTCAGTAGATAGTGCAAGGCTTTTGAGTAGTCCAGGGTGTATGGAGATGTAGGGTGTGGGCCAGGATGGAGGAGTTTGTAGTGGGTAGAGGGAGTAACATCTCCATGAGGCCAAGAGAAAATAAAAAGTTAAAATACATAGCAGGTTCATGATGCCAGAGGTAGGCAGTGCTGCAAGGAGCTGTTGTGAGCAGAGTGAGTGTGTGCAGACTAAGCAGCAGGTGTGTGCCTGTTCCTTAGATGTTTAGCTGTATTGCAATGCTAGAGTCAGTTCAGGGTTTCAGTGTATTGTGCAGTCAGTTTTGGGAGAAACTGCAGTGAGTAAGTTGTAAAGGGGGGGGGGGTTGAAATAGGCTGGTTAGCAAGCATGGGATCATAGTGTGATCTGAATAGCTTACCGTTTGTTGTCTTGAGTAAAAGAGTTTGCAGTAGATCCAGTCCCCAGTCACCTCTAGTCAAACTATTGTCTAACTGTATTTATCACTTAAAAAGCTCACTTTAAATGCCTCACTGTAATGCCAATTGCAGGAGAGGTGTTTGATTTATACAGCTAAAACAGTCACATGACCCTCTCCCTCCCCAATCAATCAGCTTGTTCCAGTTGGTCAATTAAAAGCACAGAGTTAAGAGGGAGGAAAAAAAAAAACACCTTTTGATATTCAAACATACCAAAATATTCACTGCTTAAAGCCACTGAGTAAATCTTTTAAACAGGACTTGCACATCAAGGGACATACCTGTGAAGAGAATGCAATTAGATCCATGTCACATCAGCTGAGATTATTGATCTTGCATTGATCTTGCATGAAGATAGTAAGTGTATTAACTATAACTATAGTCTAACTGTTTTTATCACTTAAAAAGCCATGTCTTTCACTAGGGATCCCCTCTCTATCTACAGGATTGGTTTATTCATTTAGGTTTTGGCACTGGCTGACATTAGCATTCTCTACAGATGGGAGTAGTATTTTTATCTCCCTGTCTCTTTCCGTGCCTCACCTGTTGTTGCTTACAGGCATCCCTGCATTTATGTTGTGCTTTTTATTTTCTGGACTCATTTTCACAGGGTTTGAGAATTTTGCCTGCTTTTTTCTCACCTGTGACTCCCCCTTGGTTATAGTTTATTTTTCATGTGTGCTTTATTTGCAGTACATATAAGTTTATTTATAATATATGTTCTCCCTATTTCTGTTAAGTATTTATTTATTTTCCAGATTTGGTGGTTAGGAGTATCTTGGGGTGTCTTTGCTATTTAGCAGATCTGTATCGTTTTATTTATTTTTTATTATTAGATGATACATTTTTTGTCTTTATAGTTAAGTATTCAGTTATATCCTTGTACAACATATCCACCTTCCTTTCCTTTTCCCACCGATCCTCTCAGCCAGTCACGATCGCGTTGCTCAGTGAGTGACGTCACTCGCACCGGTGCCTGAGATGAGGTGATTACTGCTGATGCAGATACTACACTGGCGACACACTTTATTCGAGCTCGGCTAGTCCCACGAATTCGGGAATACCCGGGTGTATTGAGGTTTGTGACTGTTTTCTGCCCGAGTGCATTGAGGTATTTTCCAGGCAGGGATTGAAGCATTTTATTCCCGCTGGCTGCAATACTGCACAGTATATATATATATATACTGCATTACAATTCATGAATTTATGCCATCTGGTAGACACGCGAAGCATTGCAGCCTATTAAATCATAATCATTATCATTTAACAGATCAGCCGCCCGTCAGCCAGGCATGAACCCAGGCTGGGAAGGCAAACGCAACGGGGCTTGTCAGAGGTGAGGAGCGGCGCATTCCAGGTATCTGCCAGGTACATACTGGGTATTTGCTCGAATAAAGTGTGTCGGTGCAGTACATCCTGCATCTGATGCTGATGCATCAGATGCAGGAAGTCCCAGCTGATGTAGTTACTCTGGGTTCCCACACAAGTGCGCATGTGCTAAGATATCAGCTTCTTGTTGTTATTGCCATAGGTGACGTCATCTGAGCCATGAGAGGCTTAAAGAGGCATGGCTGAGAGGATTGGTGGGCAGTGCAGTAAATCAAGGGAAATCCTTTAAAGACTAGCTGACCTCTACCTGTCTGTATCACTCCGGGATGAAGGCCACCCACGGGCGAAACGCATAGAGTGGTGTCCTTCTGGCAGCTCCCCTTTAATTTACTGCTGACATGACTCTCACTGCATGCTGCGGTCTCTGTGGACATTTGATCTTTTAAACCAGCACACATTGGAATGCCTACTACCAGCAACCGACCTCCCTTGTCACGACAAGACAGCTGAGTATCTTTCTCTCCTGTTCTGGGAGTCAGGGTTTCTCGTGGCATTCATGCACACCTGTGTTGTATCAATTCCAAGCGCATTGGCTATCTATATCTTTATTCTCTACCTAGACATTTGTATTTTGTCTGCCTCTGTGCCTGGATCCCAGAGACTCTATATATCTATGCTGTGTATATATACAGGCATACCCCGCTTTAAGGACACTCACTTTAAGTACACTCGCGAGTAAGTACATATCGCTCAATAGGCAAACAGCAGCTCACGTATGCGCCTGTCAGCACATCCTGAACAGCAATACTGGCTCCCTACCTGTACCGAAGCTGTGCGTAAGCGGGGAGACTATAGAGCCTGTTACACATGTCTTATTTACATCAGTTCTGCACGTATATAATGATTGCAGATTACAGTATATGCATCGATAAGTGGGGAAAAGGTAGGGCTTCACTTTAAGTACATTTTCGCTTTACATACATGCTCCGGTCCCATTGGTACGTTAATGCGGGGTATGCCTGTATATATTTTATTTTTTGCATTTGCTGGCCAGGGTTTGAGTCTTGCATACATCTTTTTTCTCCCCTGTGCTTTTCCCTTGGTATTAGTTTTATTAATTTTTTGTCCTAGACACCATTGCATGTGTCTAGGTTTATTAAATGATATATTTTTCCCTGTGCATCTAGATGTAGCATTCTTTAGTTAGCAAGGGTTTGTTTGCTTTAAGGGTTTTTTTCTGTGTATTTAGTAACTTAGATTTTGTGTAATACTTTAATTATTTGGACACATCATAGTTATTAGATTATCAGTTAGCATTTAATATATATTTTCCAGTGAGTCATTGTTTGTTTATCTTTTGCAGCTGCCATTTGTGTGTTTATGTTTTTAAGGTAGTACTTATTGTTGTTCTATTAATAAAATCTTTTTCATTTTCTGCACTTGAGGAGCATCCAGTTCTTTTCACCAACAGTTTTACATTAATATTCTTGTGGTATATTTTAGAGTGCTATTCAAGGGATTGTCTTTGTTCTTCTCTGTGTGTTTTATATATTTTCTCCATCCCTCAGCACCAACAGTATTCCTTAAATATTTAATTCCTGATACTTCTCTTGGTTTTATTTTTGATACCCAAGTAATCAGTGATAATTAGGGTCTGGTTTAGCCACTCATTCCTAGTGTGAGCAACATTTCTTTTTTGTGTGGTTGATATATATATATATATATATATATATATATATATATATATATATATATATATATATATACATACATACACACACACACACACACACACACACACACACACACACACACACATACACACATACACACCGGTTGCCCGGGTCTTTTGTGATTGGGGTGCCGGGTGTGGCATAAGGGAGGAGGGGGTATTTCCCGGTGTTAGATGCTGAGGTCCTCCTTGGCAATGACCTGAGACATATTACATGCGTGTTTACGGCAGAACTGGCTCTTGTTGCAACGATTGCAAGGAGCCAGCGATCAGGAGTTGCACCTGAAGGATCTGCCGTCCCCCTGCATTTGGGACCAACAATTCCAAGGGTCTTTGTGGAGACCAGACAGGTAAGCCAGACTGAGTATACTGACTTACCTTGCCTTTTACATGTTCCTGGGTTCCCTGACTTTGAGACTACGTGTGGGGGGCCAGAATTAGGGACACGGTTTAGGGGTGCGGTGCGGTCTGAGCGCAGGAGGCACCAGGTGTCTGAGTCTGACTCGGGCAGTGGGTCACACCGGGACTCCTGGCACCGCGGGCTCTTGTGTGCAGAGCCGGGGTCTACCAGTTTAGATAAGGTTTGGACTGGTAGAAGACAGCTAGTGGTATAGAGGGAATGTAGGCAACCGTTGTTACACGGGTCCATTTCATACCACTAGCAGAGCATCAGGGGGCCACTCGCAAGAGAGCTCAGCTGTTACAGCCTTGCTGCGGGCATCAGGGGCTGTGGCAGAGTTGTGCCACACCAGGGGTGCCTGGCAGCAGGTAGGTAAGGTGGGTGATCATGCGAGGCCAGCTCTTAACCCGTTACAGGTAATAGGGGAACCTTACCAAGGGGTAGCTATAGACATAGTGGGTCCCCTCATGATCCACAGTTGGTCTGGCAAGTGTTACATGCTCGTGGGGGTAGATTTGTCTACCCAGGATCCTGAGGCTGCGACGCTTGCCACCATCAATGAGAGGGCAGGGGCAGAAGCATTGTTAGAGATTTTTCCTAGAGTAGGTTGCCCTAGTGAGATTCTAACTGATCAAGGGTCACAATTCAGACATGAATTGTTACAGGGTCTATGGGATGTGTGCGGGGTAAAGCACCAGCACTCCATCCCTTATTACCCCCAGACAAACGGTTTATGTGAGAGGTTCAATGGGACCCTGAAGCAGTTGCTTCCGGCAGGTATAGAGATTGAAGGAACAGAGTGGGAGATTCACTTACAGCACTTGCTGTCTGCATACCGAGAGGTACCAGAATCTACCAGGGTCTCTCCCTTCAAGCTGCTATATGGCCGCAGGGTCTGGGAACCTCTTCACTTACTCTGTGAGTGGTGGAACGGGAATACTACCCAGACTGATGCGTCTGTGCGACAGTCTGTGGCCGCTCTCGGAAACCAGTTAGAAATGCTTATGGGGATGGCACAGGCTGATCTCAGGGAGATTCAGACCAAGCAGCAGATTTGTTGTGATTACAATGCCCCTAGCAGCTCATTCATTCCAGGTCAGCAGGGAATTGTTCTGCAGCACACTCCACAGAATAAATTAAAGGCTGCCTGGTCTGGACCGTACCTGGTTTTCAGGACAATGAATGAGTACACCTATGGTGTACAGGAAGATGTTGAGATAGAGAGAAAAGGGGCTTATCATGTGAACATGGGTAAGGAGTATTTCCAGCAGAGTGTGGCAACAGTGCTGGTTATTTGTAGCACACTGATGGGGGACCTGAACACATATAATAAAGTTCAGGCCCACTTGGTTAACCCTGAACCGTGTGTTAGGGTCTTAGAGTGTCAGCTCTGGGACCCAGATGTCAAAAATGTATTGCTGCAACTGTATACTGATTTTGCGACATTAAAGAATTATGTGATTTTATTTCCTTTCCGGGGATGCTGGGATTCGGGAGATTTCTAGGCTGTAAGTTTCAGGGTGGGTTTGGCGGAGAAAGTCTTTGCAGAATGCGTCTATGTAGCGGGGTTCCGGGTTATGAGATACCCCAAAAGTTGTATACGGAGATTGAGTGATATCCTCTGATACAGCTACAGTAAGCGCATTACTCCGCCAACCTTGTACCCTAAAAACGCTCTTACGACTCACCGCCAGAGTCCCTGCTGCAGCATCTTCCAGACAAGGTAAATGGGTATGAAGGGATTAAAAGATATCTGCAGGTATACACGGAGTCTTTAGTATAGCAAGGGGCTCCCCAGTATAGCTGTGGTACCCACATTCTGTACATGCCCAGGTATCCTGAGCCGAGAGTAGGGGTTCAGGAAGGTGCTCAAGCTAAGATTATGATGCTGTGGAGATTTTCAATGTTTTAAAACTTTAAAAGTATTTTTCTAATGTGTGCCAGGAATGAGGCTAGTGATTTGTAGGGGATATACACTCACTCCATGCACGACACCAGAATAGGAACTCATAACTTTTTGCATGCAGCAGACCGGACACCACATGTTTTATTAAACGG
This sequence comes from Ascaphus truei, assembly GCF_040206685.1. Lineage (NCBI taxonomy): Eukaryota > Metazoa > Chordata > Amphibia > Anura > Ascaphidae > Ascaphus > Ascaphus truei. The sequence goes on from NC_134484.1 coordinate 226,897,749, forward strand.
GAATAGTTTAATATGTATAGATATTGCTGACCTGTATATGAGCTGAGGGCTTTCTAAGTCATGGATTCTGGAAGGCACAGATGGTTACCAGGCTTGGCTCCGGTGTGTCTGTCCAGGGGCCATACTTGAAAGGGCTCAGAGATGCTTAGGTGTGAGGTCATATGGGCCCTGGGATTATTATAGAGCACCCATATCCTGCCATGAAACAAGGCAACCTAACACCCTTTGCTAAACAGCCAGCCGCTGTGGAGCCTCGCACCGTGGGGGGGCGAAGGGGCTGAGGGGGAGATTTCACCTGCCCGGGGAAAAAGCTCAGGGGTGGGAAACCCTGAATGAGTGTTTTAGATTGGCCGCTAGGAGGTTGCTAATGTTTTTTGATTGGGCTGCATGTTTTCTGGGACCTGGACACCAGAGGTTTGAAAAGCCCTGACACAGGTCAGATTCTTCAGTTCTAAGAGTTCCATCTAAGAGTTTCATCAGTTCCATCTTGTGTGATTCACCTGAGATTCAGTCCCATTTGAGAAGTTCCAGCTCTGAGTAAATCGTCTACATTTCTCAGAGGATAAGTGACTCAAATTCAACAGCAAGAGGCCACAGGACAGGTAGGCTGGAATATTTTGCTGTGTGTTTTCAATTAGGAAAGATTAGTTTTGTTATCCCATTTTTCAAAGTAAGTGTGTCTTTTTACTGTATTTTTGTGTAACATAGTTGTGTGCATTCATTAGGTGAATAAACGCAATTTATTTTTATCTCTCTGCTTGCTCAATCAATGATCCCGGTAATTAAAAGTCGTAATAAGCTGGGTCCATCGTGACAGCGCTCTTCAGACATTGGTCCCACAACTTTTAGCTAGTATTACTGTATTACTGGCAAGAGGGCACCGGCAATCAGTGACGTTCCTACTCCTGGCATTAGCCACGCTGGCTATGTAAGACCAGGAAGCATATGGGGAGGTCACAATGTACATCGTGGTATTTCAGGTGCTGATGCACTCCCATATCGGGGAAGAGTACACCCACTCTGAGTTCACTTTAAGTGGGCTTACGGGCTGGATGGAGATGGTAACACCCCATTTGGATTATTTTTATTTCAATATGCTTCCTTTACTCCCTGATTTAGTGCACGTTATATTCCAGTTACAGTGCACTTGCTAATTATCAATTTCTTTGATTCTTTGTTTATGTGGTTCTTATTTTCCTCTTTGTTCCTTCAAAAAATAGGATTCCATTAACACGGATTAAACCTTCATAAAATAATCGACTGCTACAGTAGCCACCAATTTAATATCTAGGTTGGAGAACTTGACACATGTCTTGGCACTAGTTAGCAGTTTACACAGACAGGACTATGTCTGATTTGAGTGCACACAGCCAGAGGGAGAAAATATGTAATCCTTTATGATAAATCTGATTTCAGACTCCTACATCATATGATTTCAACAGGATTATGTTAAAAACCAAAGAAGAAGAAAAAACATTATCAATGACTAATAGTACCACTACTCCAGTGTCTTTGTAATAAATTAACTAAGAATAACTAAGGTAAGATTGTTGGGGTGTGTGCGTATGTCTGTGTGTTTGAGGGAGTGGGAGGGGGAAAGAGGGAGGGGGGAGTGTAAAGGGTGCTTGATTACAGAGACCCGACGTTCTTCCCCACTAACTAACCTAATTGCTGGGGGAGAGCGTGGGGTCTTTGTAAGTATCTCTTAGCTTCTCCGGAGTGGCATCTCCTGCAGCATTGTCATGGTTACCCGACGTAACATGACACCTCAATGGTTGATGTGAGATTCTCGTAAATGTTCTTTATAATATCAATGAACGCTTCTTTAACATTTTGTCTTAATGCTTTTAGGACCACCGGAGGTGTCGATGGAATCAAATGCTTTTTCGTAATCTATGAATCCTAAGCGGAGTGGTAGATCATATTCATAACTTTGGGAAATCACTTCTTGTACATCTTGGATGCAGTCATTGTGTGGTACCAACTGCGAAATCCTGCTTGTTCTGTCGGTTGGGCAAAGTCCAGGGTCTGTTGCAGCTAATTAGTTAGTATCTTTGTAAAATTCTTGTAAGTGATTAGAAGTAGACGGATTGGTCTGTAGTTCTTCTTTGTCTCTCTCCTTGTGAATGAGGATAACTATGGCATTACTCTTTTGTTCTGGCATTTTCCTGTTCTTTAAGAAGCCTTCCGTTCTTCATGGATTGTATTGCTTTTTGACACTTCTTTTGAAAGGACACATGGTAGATCATTGGTGGTTTCTTCTATCTTGCCTTCTGCTGGATTATGCCTTGGGGCTGCCCTTAGACCGACGGTCACCCCCCAAACAGGCAAGCATGGGAAACAGTGGGACATTATCGGACAAGCTGCTTTGCCACAGTGATTGCCACACTTCCCCAAAAGAGTGTAAATACTTTTTTTTATATGTTGTCAAATGTGAGTTGAATGATTACCTGTGTTTTTAAATGTTTTTAATAAATTGAATTACACTATGGGCATTCTCTGTGCTTTCCTCTCTCTTTGTTTTTCCCCATACAATTGCCTGAACACCCATTGCCACCTTCCCCCACTTTGAGGCAGTGAGATGAGTATTTGAGGGAAGGATAGATATACACCTTAATCTCTCCATTAGGTGACCGCCAATGTGGGGTGCATTTACCTGATTTTATGTTCGTATGTTTTCACATGGTGTGCAGCATTTTGCTAAGCATGACAAACAATATCTATTGTCAAAATACACACAACTTTACTGCGGCCTTAATTTCCTTTGAATAAATAGTAGAAAGGGTTAGTGAGACGCATCATGTTTATTTCATGTGGTGGTCTATAAGATCTTAATTTGGAGGGTAAAAAATTATGTTTAAGCATATAAATTGAACTATATGCCTTTTAAATTCTAATTTTAGTTGACACGTCATATTGGCTTTAGGAGTTCCATAAATTGCTACTTTATTTATACATTTATAAATTGTAGAGAGGATACACCTCAATTGTAGGTGCTACAAACCCTGGACTAATTGGTAAGTCAGAGATGTAATCAGCATGAAACCCTTGAATGACGGGACATTCAACCACTAAATGGTTAATTATAGCTGCAACAATGACATGCAAATGATCACAGAATATAGGGACAGACTGAAGCTCACGGCGGTCCTGAGGTCACCCGACGGAAAACTTAGTCTTGGGGCCATGGTGCCTTCGTCCGTGCGAAGGCATGCGCGGCCGTGACATCACCCGTCTGAAGTGGGTGCATTTTGTGACCAGTGGAGAAGTGGGGGGGGGGCATCTCCCCACCCTGGCCCCAGCCTTAGTGAGCAAAGCAGGCAGCAGTCACCTTGGCAATCATCGACAGTAAAAACTCACGGAACCATAAGCAGGTGATCCGGACATCCCGGCGTGCGTCCTCAGGTAGGAGATTGAAGCAAGAAAACGAGAAAAACAGAAGCACTGCAAAAAGGAGAACTGGAGGCAAAGGTAGAAAAATAAAAGATTTGAGACATAAAGCCTAAGTTAAAAGAGAAACACGTTTCTCGTCATGGGCACTTTATTAAAGAGTAGTTTCATGAGTCTAAAACATGTGTCTTTATAGGTGCTCCCCACCGGAAACCCTGCCTACCTGTATCCCAGTGGGAACAAAACAGTCCGAGGAAAATGTAACCACGTAAAGATGGCAGTGTAACTGTGAGGGAGAAATCTAACAAAAAGACACAATAAAAATACAGTAACAAAAACCTTAAATAGACTCATAAGGACAATAAAAGTGAAAACATTTAATAATATAAAAATGGAGAGAATAACATTATATTTAATAAATTAAACCAACTTTAACACTAAAGTAATATAATCATATAATAATATAAACATAACAAATGAAAACTCAACAACTACAAAGCCAGAGAACAATATAAATCTTGATAAAGGGAATAGGCACAGCAAATAAGTAGATATAAATAAATGAACCTTACTCTGAGAAAATTGCAACAATAAAGATATAATACAACTCACATCAACTGTAGCTAGAAAGAGACACATATGTATCTCAAAAATAGAAACAGATGTATGTAAATAAACACGGTATTAGATAACCTGAGAATGGACAAAGGAAGATATAACTTAAAGAAAATGTTTAAGATCCAATTCTGTATTAATCCCAAAGGGGCACAGAGTATTGAGTGAGTGGATCCAATACATCGCACGTTGATTACGTTTTTTTTATTCTATCACCACCTCGTATAGAGAC